>NC_056743.1:1788293838-1788419629 GCF_019279795.1 Protopterus annectens | reverse complement strand
CAATAGTTAGGACTGCAGCAATGTGGAATGAAGAACATCTAGCGGGTATCAGGGTCTGCGAAAGCACCTCACTGAGTACTGGCGAACCGGCGGCTAGCTTAGGAGAAGCTTGGTCATTGGTTTTGGACCTCGATGGTCTGTCTCTGTCCTTTTCTTTGCGTTTTTTGTGTACTCAGATAGTCGGATTGCTATCAGACAACATTTCAGGGTAGTTAAATCAGTTTCCAAAATATTTTGAGGCAAAAATATACTGACGCTTAATAGTGCGTTGGTTAAATCTAGCACAAAATCGACAGCCAGGCATGTTGTGATCAGGGTCTAGGCAAGGAATACAGTATAAATGGAAATCCTTATGAGGTATTTGCTTCCCACAAGTAATACAATTATTAACTTTTTCTGACATCGGTATGGAGCAAGAAAAAAAGTTTCTCCAACGGGGTATTTAGCTTTAGTGAAAACTTCGGTTCCGAAACTTGAATTCGAAAATTTCAGGAGTCGGCCGACCGGCACTTGCGAACTGCTTCTGCTTAGGGCACCGTGCGGCAAGAAAGACTAAAGAAAATGACGTCGGCTGCTTGTTTTATACCCCCTGACGACCTGACGTCATGGAAGAGGAGACCGCAACTGACGCAGGACCCAAGACTTTGGAATTCAGGCTGACTGAGGGCAACAGTGAAACACGAAGAACATCTATGAAATACCATCTATTTACTTTAACTTTTTATATTTCTTTGTATTGTTTTGGGTGACTGTGTATAATCTCTGAAACAAAACTCCCTCACACTGATGTAATTTTCATCCTGAAATGCAATATCTTGAACAAGTATGGACTTCATTTTAACTGTATAACTGCAAAAAAAAAAAAAAATCTCACAGATACCACTCAATTCTCATGCTGCAATGTTTCTAACTATAATAAAAGCTCGACCACATACATCATCAAGTGACATCACATGCTGTAAAATGTTGTGATTAGGCAGTCTGGTTGTAACTGAAAAGGGTTTAGGAGCAGTGCACTTAACTGGCAGTCAAACAAACAAGTACATATATACATACATACATAATGCAAGGATTGATGCAAAATTCATCCAGAACATTATAGCAACTTTTGCCATGTATAACGTTTTATACAATAATCCTGTACTGTTAATCTTTTTGAAAACGCCAGTAAACATTTGATCGTAACATGAGTGACTAAATCTGTAAAAATGCTGTCGGGCTCTCAACTGTTTGAGTATTTTTTTGAAGGTTGAACAAATTAATTATATTAAAGCTTCTGCAGAGGCCCTGGGAGCTTCCACAGTTTCTCTCTCACCAGAGTCCTGTATAAAGAAACCGGTTACCTTACTGCAGGTGAAGACTGTGTTAGTGGCTTTGATGCTGGCTCCTGCTGCTTCTCCTCAGTCGCTGCAGTTCCTGTTGGTGCTGACTGAGCTGATGATGCTGGAGAGTCCTGTGGTGGAACTGTCAATGGTTCAGCTGCAGGTGGCTGTGCATCAGGAGTAGTTTTGGGCTACAAAAAAAAATTAAGATTAAGGTCTCATATTACTTTACTAGTTATAAAACTAGTTTTATTAGACTGCAAGCAGATGTCACTTTGAGACACTAAAGCTGACAGACTGAACTCTGCTGCTGGAACAAGAGTCATGTGTGGCAATGAAACCAATCAGCCCCAAGAAAATATGAATGACAGCATATATTTTACCTCTTTCAATTTTCTGTAACCTGTTCTTTTAAAAGAAACAGTATTCATCATCCATGGCAAAAATTGCTCATTAATGTCATTACTAAACAAAGGTTAGAAACAGCTGTTTTACCATTTAGAACTCACCATGATGAGTTCCAGGTTGGGAATTTCCTTGCCATTAATCAGAATTTGGCTTTTTTTCACAACAAATTCCCCTGTCTGGGGACACAGCAAGCTCAGCTGAAGCCTGCTGTGACAAGAAGCATATGCTACAAGTACATGCTCATATCGGAGCCTGCCAGTTCACCCACCTGCCAACAGCCAGCTCCTTCCCAAAAATACGATGCATCTACAAAAACAGGCATTAAGGACTGCATTTCTGAGATGAAGACTTGCACTAAAGAAAAAAGACCACACTCAGGGAATGAGAATTAGGATGAGATTTTCTGAATTTTACTGACAGCCAGCTGAAAGACATACCATTTACCATGAAGTTTAATGACTATTTATTCAAACATATGGAATCCACATTTGTAATTATGCAACATTTCTTTTGGTGCAATAAAATCTGTCCCTGTGAAATGGTACTGGTAAAAGGAAAAAGACTGGAGCAAACTACATAGAGTCAGAAAAAAATCCTTTGTAGCAGTATTAGGAAAAATGACAGCTTTAAAATTAATATGTTTTATTTGTGCGTATGGTTTCAGATAGGATTTTAACCTCTCTCCCCCGCCAAAAAAAAAAAAAGAATGGATACGAATATATACGTGATCAGCTTATGGGAAACTCAAACTTGAAGGCAAATCCTCCACAGGGAATGGGAAAGATGAACAATCAACAAAGGTACTCCAGGGAAAGAACAGATGTAGTTAAGACTATATATAACATTACTACCTAATGTGCTAAGTATGAATCTCAACCAGTAACACCAGGCTCGATGAAGGAAGTAGAAAAGCACAAGGCCGCGAAACAATTGGCAAGTCCTGGAGTAATGACTTCACACATACAGCACCACTATTCACCCCACACCGCAAGAAGAGTTGGAATGTGGACGTAACAGAGGCGAAGGCCATGTTTTACTAAGAGAGCGCACTTCCAATGGACCAGCAGCAAACCTGAACTTTAATTTTGACCTTTCTTCTTGGTCAGAACAGTTACCAACTTTTCAGCTTCCTACTTCAGCTCGAACACAAGGTGAGCTAATTACTGAAAATGTACAAACTGAAATATTGAACGGCAAACAAACTATTAGACTTAAAGTTACTTAAATATAAAAAACTACATTTGGAACTAGCTTATTTTAAACAATGTATTAGCGAAGGCATAGTTCTAAAAGGTCTTTGAATTTGGCAATATCCTACTGGGCTGGTAGGAGGTTCGGAATTCATTCAGGACTTAATAAAAATGTTTAATAATCATGGTATTGAACTGTTACAACTTATAAGTAAGCACTACCAAAAAGCTGCAGATGACTTACTACAGGAAGCTACTAGTTTAGATGGTGAAATAAAGAGAGACAGTGATTTTTTTCGTTATAAGTACGAGTATGAAAGATCATTTTCTACTACTGACCATTACCTTGAGAAATTAAAAAAACAATAAAGTCAAAAAACTAAATCGTGATAGGGAAGCCTATGAGAAGGGTTTGGCATATCCAGCACCTCCCTTGTCCCAGACGAACTTTGGTAACATTAGGGACCAAAGTCAGGGTATGACAGCAGGGGGAGTTGGCGGAGCTACGGACATGCATGAATTGGACCAACTTGAAGAGGGCTGGACACAAATACCCAAAAAGAAAAGTAACAACAACAATAATAGCAACAAAAAGTACAAGACTAACTCAAATGGGGTTCAAATCAATAGACCCAATGCAGCTAACCAGGGTAATAACTTCCACAATGCCCATTATGGTCCAAGAAACCAAAATGGCTACGGTAATCAGGATTTTCAAGTTTCTACAACCCGAGGCAAGGCACGAAGAAAACGTACCATCATTCACACCAGTAACTAGTGAACATACTAATGTGGTCACTATGGATCCTTCCACTGCAGAACCGACACAGCAGGAGAAACCAGATGAAGAGAATGCGTTTTTAGAAGAACCAGTTGTCACTACTGTATATAATTCCACTGGGGACTTTAAGATTTTTAATTACTCTGACTTTTATGTTGACACTACTTTGGCTAATTTATTAGCAAAAGGTTTCACTTTTGTTCCTTCATGTAGGTCCAACGTAGCAGAGTTTATTATTGATTTTAAATTATTCATTAGGAAGTTGAATTTAAACCTATTACTAGGAGAGGCACCACCCCCCTCTCACACCATTTTACATTACTAGTACATTTTGCCCCCAACCGGCAGTGGTGGTGCTGCGGTAGCGTTATCGCCTCACAGTAAGACGCTGTCTGGTTCGATTCTCAGCTAGAGCGTCTTCTGCGTGGAGACACGCGTGAATGGGCGTGCCCTCGTTGAAGGTTATGCATCAGGGCTGGTAACTCGACACGTAAAAATCAACTACCAATCATTAGCGGACCGGAGTTCCGCTGTGGCGACCTCTAACCGGGAAAAGCCGAAAGACACACACAAGTACATTTTGCCCCCATTCCCATCCAGATATGGCTTTGTTTGAAAAAATATGTATGTTAGATATTTTTCATAAAATAAACAAGATGAATAATGAACATACCACTAGTTTTATTTACAACATTACCAAGGAAGAAAAACAAGCACTTGTGTATCTGCAACAAGCACACGTCAGGATCATGAAACCAGATAAAGGAGGGGGCATAGTTATTTTCAATTTGGATGATAACAATAAAATTCAGACCATTTTAGAAAGTGACACTTATGAGATGGTATCAAAGAACGAATTAAACACAGCTTATAGAAGAGTTAGGGTATTTCTTGAATTATTCATTGAAGCAAGGACAGAAATGATTGTAGCAAATTACTTACATACGTCGGCCCCAAGGATACCTACTATTTTTGGAGTACCAAAAATACATAAATGCATAGACAACCCACCCATGAGACCATTGGTCGATGCTAGAACAAGTATTACTTATGCTTGCTCTAAATTTATTGACCATACTTTAAAGAAATATGTGGCTCAACAAAAGCACATTTGTAAAGATTCTCGGACATTTTTGGACAATATAAACCACCTACAATACCCCAAGATGATTTAAACTTTCTCACAATAGATGTGAAAGACTTGTATTAATCAATTCCCCATACAGAGGGAATTGAATGGGTGAGTTTATTACTACATGATATGGGAGCCCCCCAGAATGAAATAAAATGGATGGCTGAATTATTGGATACATTTCTTTCCAACAATTACATCACTTTTAATAACAGATACTACTTACAAAAAATAGCTGTGGCGATGGGTTCTCCATGTGGTAGTACATTTGCAAATTTAGTAATGGCCTACTGGGAACATGAACATGTCTTTGGCGTAATTACATATACAAGCAAGATTAAATACTATATACGTTTCCTGGATGATGTATTTATCCAG
The DNA here is from genome assembly GCF_019279795.1 of Protopterus annectens. NCBI lineage: Eukaryota > Metazoa > Chordata > Ceratodontiformes > Protopteridae > Protopterus > Protopterus annectens. The sequence continues at coordinate 1,788,414,418 of NC_056743.1, read as the reverse complement.
CTCCAGGGTAACCAACAGGAGGTTTCTAACTTTTTAACTTACTTAAACACTAGTACATTTTTAAAATTCACATATAATTTTTCACAGGATAGAATTGCTTATTTAGATGTTGATTTAAGTAAGGATAGATAAAATCAGGATTTATAGAAAGGAAACTTATTCAAATGCATTTCTTCACTACAGTAGCTGCCATCCGGCCCACCAAAAACGTTTGGTTGTTAAGGGCCAATCTGTAAGGGCAGCTGGAATGGTTACGAACGACAACCAGTTTATTGAAGAATGCTCAACATTTATGGACATGTTTAAAAATAGAGGTTATCCTACTTCACTCCTACAAGAAATTTGTCAGGAAGTGAAAAATAAAAGAGAAGTGGGCTTTTGCAAAGCAATACTATCAAGTAACCACAGTTTAGAAATAAACAGTTGTACATTACAGGATGGGACACTAAATGAAAACAGACTTATTATTACGTATTGTACAGACAGTTAAGACTTTATAAACATTTTAAAGAAAAATTGGGACTTGATAAACATGGACACACACTTGCCAGGAGGCCCTATTGACTTCCCTAAAATAGTCTATAGAAAAGGAAAAAAACTTAAAGAATCTAGTGGAAACTCGGTACTCAAACTCCTGTACATTTAACCATGCAGATATGAATAAGTGTTTGTCATGCCCCTATTGTAAATATATGGAGCAGGGAACAAAATTAAGCATAAGAGGTTTTGAATACAACACTAAGTACAAATTTGATTGCAACTCCAAGGGAGTGGTATACCTGGCTAAGTGTCATACCTGTCCTGCCTTCTATTTCGGAAAAACTGATAGAAGGCTTAGGGACAGTGTCTATGAACACACATATGCTATTAGGTCTAACAAATCAGAGAACGCATTGACCAGGCACATTATGAAAGCACCCACCCATGGTTTTACTTTTAGGGCTATAGAATGTATTGCTTATGACCCTAGAGGAGGGCCTCTTTCCTTGCTCTTAGAGAAATTAGAATTGAGTTGGCAATTACGCACTTTTGCATGTTACCCTCCGGGCATTAACGAAATGTATTCAATTAAGTGCATATTACAACTTAAAAATTTGGTTAGGAGTTGACTATTATGCTGTGTTTAAAATGGTCTATGCATATTATTGTCTTAGAGTGCATTTGACTTTCAGCTCCTTAAGTCAGGTTTTGCTGTTTTTTATTTATATGTTTTTAAGGTTTATTATACTCGAACATAAAACTAAAAATATAAATACATATATATATTTTTAATTTTAACATTAACTGCATTAATATTTCATAATAGATAATTATAGGTTTTAGATCTTTTTACACTATCTATTATTTTAAAATATTGTTTTAAAACAATGCATAGATGAGAGCTGTTTAAGCTACATTTTAGGTAATGAATGAAGGTGGTTGCCACTAAGAGCAGCTGATTCCTGTTGGTTCAGGAACCAGCTGACTTTTCACTTCCTTTTCACTTCCTATATAGTTTATGTCCTATGTTGTATAATTATCTGAAGAAGATGGGCTATGTGGCCTGATGAAAAGCGCTTTATGTGATTTTTTTGTTCTTTGCAATAAACAGTACGTTATTTTATCGTGCTTGCAGGGTTTATATTTGGGCAGTTGGATACACTGTGGTGCTTCTTCTTTTGGTAGTACAGAACCACTCCCAGAGTTGCATTTTTAGACAGATGTTTAACAGAGGTGTGCACTGTGGGAAACAGGATGCATAAAGTTTGTTTACTTAAGAAACAGAATTAATATGATCATTCAGAGAAGATTTACCCTTAGGATGAAGGAAAAGTGGCAATAATGTTCCTCATATTTTCAAAAGCAGCAAGCAAAAACGTGAGCTTGACAATTAAGAACTCTACAAATAAGAAAGCAAGAATACATGCATTTCCCAAATCTTATCAAAAGCCTTCTCATCCTTATCAGATAGAGAGAGAATAGCATTTAGTAAATGTTTAGCAGCAGAGGGACTGGACAAGGAAATCACTGCAGGCTCAGATCTGGGATTAGAAAGAAAGTATTTGTAGGGTTAAGGAACCATACACAGTCTGCCTTCTTAGGGGCTGCATGCTATAAAAAAAACACCACCTCAAAGCTGGATGAACAGGAGTAACAGTAATAGGCTGTGGAAATTCCAGTTTTAATATTTTTTTCAACAAAACTTTAATGTCATTTTGTTACCAATGAAAATATTGATTCAATCTGGATATGGTTTCAGAAAAGAAAAATTACTCCAAGGGGAAATCAGAAGTTGTTGTCCCCTCAGAATCTGAATCTGCTAAGTGAGGAGAAATAACTGAATTTGTTCCCTCTTAATGTTATTCCTTGTTCACCACACTGAATCTTCAGAAATTATAGAATTTTTTTCTTAACAGTAGAAACAGAATGTGAAGGGTTAAAGCGCCTTCTGCTAAACCCTGAGCAAAGCCAAATACATCTAAAGTAAGACAGACATCGAAATGTAAATGTTTAACTTTTTGCCTCTTTTCTGACAGGAAATTCCACAGAAACAGAAAGATGCATGTCAAGGACATCACCCTGGAAAATGGGCATCTTAGTCTAGCTAAGAAGAGAATCAATTCTCCATTCCTTCCCCAAAGGATGAAAAGAGTGGTTCTCTCGCACATCCACACAGGGCCTCCAACAGCCACTGACAACATGTCTGACCCCCCTGGTCCATTGTGGCTGAAGGGAATACACCAGATGTATTAATGGAAGACTAACCAGAAATGGCAAATGCAGGTTTGCCCATCTACGGCTGAAGCAAGGAAGCAGCCTGCTGAACTGACAAAGGCTGTCTCAAACTTTTCTTCATGTCTGAAGAAAGAAAAAAACTGAGGAACCAGTAAACTGTTACAAAGTTAAGCTGGGAAAGAAGCTTGAAACACAAGCAATATTAGAAGCTGTCGGTAAAAGGTAAATATCAATAGCAGTGTTTTCACAAAAATTACACAGTGAAAAGCACAGGAAACATTTGCCTCAGACCCTCAAAATAATTTATAAAGTTATCAATAAAAAAATACAATAAATCTGGCAAAAAAAGTTTACACTAAAAACAAAAAAAAAAAAAAGAACCACACTGCTTCAACTTGTAGAAATGTCATGACAGTCCAAACCAAAATAATTAAATAAACGAATGAATGAATACCTGGCTGGGGAAAAAAACTTTGAAATAAAGAACTATTTTGGTCATAAAATTAAATGTGGAAGTCCACCCCCCCCCCCCAAGAGAACTTACGAAACACGAGCCAACTATTTATCCTTGAAAGCCCTCAAGAGGAACACACTTTAGCAGCAGGAAAACTCTAAAGGGCTTGGTGCCCAGGCAGCCAATTTTCTTCCTGCCTAGCTAGAGCTTTCAATGGTCTGAGTACTTGGGCTTTGGAAGCTGGCATGCTGTTATATCCTAAAGAGGATTTAAAAAGAGTTATGTACTTACAATAACTTGGAATCTGTGTACCTAGCGTCATTATTCATCACGGATGTATCTTGGATCCAACCTTGGATCCGATCTGGCAAAGTGAGTGATAGCTCCTGAGCTGCAGCTTCTCCCCTCCCTTTATTTCCCGTTACCCATAATTCTCAGAGCTAGATAACCATCCTGGCAGGGAGACTATCCTAATCCAGAAACCACGTACCCAAACACTTCAATTCCAGAATCCCCTGGTCACCAGAAGGAGGGGGACAGAGGGTGGGAAAGTGATAAATAATGACACTGGATAGCACAGATTCCAAGTTATGGTAAGTACATAACTCTTATCTGATGCTAAAAAGAAAAAAAAAAAAAAAAAAGTCTTTCGGCTTTTCCCGGTTAGGGGTCGCCACAGCGCAACTCCCGTCCGCTAATGATTGGAAGTGAATTTTTAAACTGCAGAGTTGCCAGCCCGACATCCAACCTTCAAAGAATGTATGCCCATTCACGCACACACCTACCTGTATATGTCTTTAATGTCACTCGACCTTGGGGAGGACATGCAGACTCCACACAGAAGGTGTTCCAGCTGAGAATCCACCGGGAGAACCCCTTACTGTGAGGCGACAACGCTAACCGCTGCACCACCTCGGTCAGGTTCATCTGATGCTATCAGTGTCATTATTGATCAGGGTTGGGTCAGAGTCCCCAGCTACTCAAATCCTGGGAGGTCTCAAGGAAGGATATGCCAGAGCACAGAGGAACCAAATGAGACTCTACCCCTAGATACCAAATCCAACTTGTAATGTGATATAAGGGTATGGGGGTTTGACAAAGTGGCAGCTGCACAAATGTCATCCAAGAAAATCCTGGCACACAATGTTGAAGATGTAGCCACTTATCTAGTAGAATGAGCTTTAATAAGTCTGGGGAGATTCCTGTGATTGCGGTCATAAACGTGAGCTATGCAAGAAACTATCCAACGAGAAACCGACACTTTAGAAATGGCCCTGCCTTTCCTAGCCTGGGAGAAGGCCACAAATAGCTAATCCTATTTCCGAAAATCCTAAGTCCTCTAAGTAGAAGCATGACATCCAGACAATGAAGCGGATATTCCACTTTGTTGGAGAAACTGGGAAAAAAGACAGGGAGCTGGATATACTGATTTAGATTAGTTTCCGAAGCCACTTTTGCCATGACGGAAGGAAACCCTATCCTTATGAAAAACCATGAAGGGAGGTTTTATACAAACAGCTTGTAATTCGGAAACCCTCTTGGCAGAGGTAATTGCACCAAAAAGGCTGCCTTCAGAGGGAGAAACTTAATGTCACATTTTGCAGCAGGTTCGAAAGAGGGTTGTGTCAGGGACTGCAGCACCAAGGTAAGATCCCAACGAGGAGATGGGTCTTTGAAGGGAGGCCTAAGCAAGAACATCCACTTAGAACGGCCTTGCACAGCCTAGAAGAAAACATGGGACTATTGTCTAAATGGAAGTTGGACATAGCTGCCAACTGCAGCTTAATCGTCAAGAAACTTGCCCCTTGCTGGATCAGAGGAGAGAGGAAGGACAAGATATCTGTCACTTTAGAGCTGAAGAGGGATTTATGTCCCTCTGATGAGCCCAAATAGAGAACCTCTTCCATTTGCTGGAATAGACCTTTTTAGTGAAGGCTTCTGAGAAGCCAAAATAATGTCCTTCACTTGGGAAGGCTACTTGGTCTGGCTGACTATCACTGGAATTGGAGATACCAAGCTGTCAACCACAGAGACGTCGAGTCAGGGGAGGGGGGGTCCCAATGGATGGGAAATGAGATCCTGTACTGGATGCAATATCCAAGGCGGAAATTTCAGACGACACTAGAGGAGGGAAAATGTTTGACGTGGCCAAAAAGGGACAATGAGGATGAGGTGAACCTTCAGGGGACAGGCTCTCTGTAGAACTTTGTGAATAAGGGGTGTTGGGGGATAGGTGTAGATGAGACCCGGGGGCCAATCGTGAATCAGAGCATCCCTGGGCGACTCCCCCAGTGAGGGGATCAAGGCAAAGAACTTGTTCCATTTGTGGTTGGCTGCAGATGCAGGTCACAGCACAGAGATCCCCATAGATCAAAGATCCGACTTGCCACTGACCGTTTCAGGGACCACTCATGGGGACTCAGGATAGACCTACTCAGCTTGTCAGCTACCAAGTTGGAATCGCCGGGGATATGCAATGCAAGAAGAAAGCGGCCCGAGGCCATCGCCCATTCCCAAACTCTCATGGCCTTTCTGCACAGAGGGTAAGATAGCGTCCCCCCTTGCTTGTTGATGTACCAGCCTACAGCCATGTTGTCTGTCTGAATTGCCACCGTCACAAATGGGAGTAAGTCCAGGAAGGCTTGCAATGTTAATAGGACCGCTCTCATCTGGAAGACACTGATGCGCAACTTGGTCTCTGAGGGGGACTACAAGCCTTTGACTGTCCTTCCCTGGATCTGCCCCCCCCCCCAACCCAACAGGGAGGCACCCGTGGTCACTGTGGCTTGGGGTTGCGGAAAACAAAAGGGCCTCCCCTAGCAGGAGATCCTTGGTCCAGACCCACCAGCTCAAGTGCTGCTTGCAGACCTGAAAACTTCAAATCTGTCTGGACATGGGGTGGATACGAGCCAACCACTATACCGCCAGGGTCCACTGGAACACCCACATGATACCTGGTGAGGGGAGCCAACTGAATAGCCGCTGCCATCAACTCAAGGACCTGAAGAATGAGATGGGCAGGGGCACTGTCCCGATCCAGGAGGAGGAGAACTTGCTCCCAGACTGTGACTACTTTGCATGGGGAAAGAGCTATAGTCTCCAACACCATGTCCAGAAGAACTGCTATGAACTCCAGCCTCTGGCACAGAAGAAGGTGAGAATTTAGAAGATTGACAGTAACGCCCAGACCTTGAAAAAGGCCTAGAGTGAAGTCCATGGTTAGAGACAAAAGTTGCTTTGCGGGAGCCATGAGGAGTCAATCATCCAGGTATGGGAAGACCTGAAACCCCTGCAGCCAGAGATGGGCTGCAACAACTTTTACACATTTGGTGAACACCCAGGAGGCTGAGGTGAGACCGAAGGGCAGGGCTCTGAACTGATAATGATTGGCTCCCAGCCAGAAGTGCAGCTATCTCCTGGAGTGCCTGTCTATTTTTGTGATAGTAAGCATCCCTGAGATCTATCGAACACATCCAATCTTCCTTGCACAAAAGCGGGAGAATGGACTGAACAGTGAACATACAGAAATTTGACTTCTTGACCGATAAATTCAGATTGCTGAGGTAAAGAATGGGTCGCAGGTACTCTGTTCTCTTTCGCACTAAGAAGAAGTGAGACTAAGTACGGGATCCTTTTCGTCCTGTTGGGATCTTCATGATGGCTCTTTCTGAAGGAGATCTTACACATCAGAGAGCCAACTCCCTTTGGCAGGGTGGGATGTCTGGGATGTCCGGGACTGACTTCTGGAGTGGAGGGAGGTGATTGAAGGGTATAAAATATCCCCTGGTTACAATGTTTAGCACCCACTGGTTTGAGGTAATGGCGTCCCAGGCCAGGTGGTGCAGCGAGATACAACTTAGACTTCCTTCAGGACAGCGCTTCAGGAGCGCTGTGGGGCTTCTCAGAGAAGGGTTCTCTGAAGCCCTGATTCTGCAGACCCCCTCTGCCTCTGGGGCAGCGTCTGCCATCAAATTCCCTTCCCCGACTGGAAAAACAGGATTCCTGCAGAGCATTCTGGAGGGAAGACAGTGTCCTGCGGAACAACAGCTTCTTATTACCCCTCCGAGTCTTAGAGAAGGACTGTAGCGGAGTCGAAAACCTGATTCTGACCACTAACAAGGTCTTACCCTCCTGCTCACTGCGGGTAAGTGTCCTTGACAAAGGGACCAAAGACAGTAGATCCATCAAATGGGGCATTAGTAAAGGATGCCCTGAAGTTGTCAGCAAACCTGCAGAGGCGAAGCCAGGCATGACGCCTAATAGCAATGCCTGTACCTGCCTCTCGTGAGGTGGCCTCGGCAGTGTTTGAGATCAACCTCATCGAGGCATTAGCTAGGGAAGCGAGTGTGGATAGCTTCAGAGAAACCACCTTGAGCCTTTTGAAGGCAACAACTCCGGAAGGGAAGAGGAGAGTTCCAAGACCAAATCCCTTTGCAGCCGTGTAAAGTGTGCCATGTAATTCGCAGTTCTCAGTCCGAACATAGCTGAGGCATAGACTCGCTTCCAGAACCGGTAAACAGCCCCAGACTCCCTGTTAGGGGGATGGACGAAAGAGCTCTGTTCCGCGAGCTCTTTCTTGGTGGCTGCGACAACCACAATAGTATCTACCGGGACCCCTCTGCTCCAAAATGTTGTGTCCTTAGGGCGGCTGAGGAACTTATGCGCCCTTTTGGGGATCGGTTCAACTGTGTCCGGCTCTTTCCATGCCCTGCTGGCCACAAGCTGGACTAACTCATCTGCAGGGGGAAACACCCATGAACTAGATGAGCCTGACACAAACGCATTCAGGAACACCGATTCCTCGGAGGATGGGGTGGGGGAAAACCAACCACCCCCCACTCTTTCAAAATTTCCAGAAAGTCGCCAAAAGACACCTCCTCCGACAGTAATCTGGGGGACCCGTCCCCACCCTCGAAATTCATATCGTATGTTAGAGAGTCTTGATGGGTGTCTAGGTGCCTCCTTTTGCATGTCCTCTTCTAAGAGGGCTCCTCTACAATGGGCTCTGGGGAGGACTGTGAGAGGAAGGAAGCCCAATGGGGGTGATGCCCCTCTGAAGGCAATCCCCGAGGGGCTGACCCCAGACATGTAGGCTAGCCACCCAAAACGGAACCAGGCTGGGTAGGGTCCAGAGCAGAGGAATAGTCTCCAAACCAACCAGAAATGGTTCTCTCTATCGCCCGGAAGGTGGATGGACTGGACGAAGCCCCACCCACCTCTCGACTGGTTATGACCAACTGGTCATGATCGAATGGGGTGAAGGGGAGACTCTGGCACAGTGGCGACATCTCCGGATGATATTAGACCCAAGCTACCCAAGGGGAGGGAAGGATCCGAAAACTCTGGACTGAAGCCCCCCCCCCCCCCATGGCCCACAAGGATCTCTCAGGCATGCGGCAAAGCCAAACCAGCGGGTAAGTGGGTTGAATCAACCAGGGACAGAGGAGGCGTGGGAGTGGGGGTACTACCTGACACCAATGGTCTCGCCTTCAGCAAGCCCTGACCCTGGGGAGCTGAACTCTCAGGAGTCGGATGGGAGGAGAGGAGATCAGAGGTGGGTGAAACGCCCCTTGGCACAAGACTAGGGGACAGAAACAGACCCAGTTCCATTTGGGCCTCGAGAAACCTCCTCCTCATCATCTGGTCCACATCGGATGGGAGCAGACTCCTGGTGGACCAGGAGGAGACTGAAGAATGGCTAGAGTGCGTAGAAAGCCTGCGGTTCCTAGATGAGGACCTGCTAGGCCTTTTTGGATCCGATAGCTTGAAGGGGGCTGGAGAGACAATAACAATAGTCTCCAAAGGAGCTGTTGGACCCAAAGGCCCAGACAGATCCAAGCTAACAAGAGTCCCCACCCATGGATCCGACGAGGCTGTTAGAGCAGAGGGAGATTTTGAACAACTGACTGGATCAGAGGACCTGCGAACCTCAGAGGAGTTGGATTTGGTCGTGGGAGCAGAGGCTTTCAGAGCTGATGTCCCCCAGAGCAGATGCCCCCAAGGCTGGACTCTGATCCAGAGCACATGGATCTGAGAAGTCTGGGCCTTCCTCTTGGGATCCGAGGGGATCCTAGAGGGAGAGCCCGAGACCAGAAGGCACCCCTTTAGCCGTAATTTGTTTCTACAGTCTAGGAGAGCCTAGGGATTGAATCCTGCACAAATACCACATTCAATCTCCAAATGGGGCTCTCCTAGACAGTAGACGCACTCCTCATGCATGTCAGCAGGTGCTAGCTTCCGGCCACATGAGGAGCAGCGTCTAAATCCCAAGGGTTTTTCAGCCATCACCAAGACTCAAAAACCCCCAACAGTCACACATACACACACAGAGAAGAAATAGGAAAAGGAAGGGAAAGAAACCCTAAAGCCAGCAAAAGACTAATGGGGGGAGGAAATTACTAGTAACCATACAAAACCAGAGATATTACTTACTAAGAAAAGAAGGAAAAAGGAGACAGAAGGTCAAGAAATAACCCTCAAAAAATGTACTTGTCTACCAACAAACTAGCCCGAGCAGCAGGAAAATGGTTCACAATCGCGGCAAATGAGATCTGAGAATTACGGGCAACAGGAAGTAAGGGGAGGGGAGGAGCTCGAACCCAGGAGCTGTTGTTCACTTTGCCAGCTCGGATCCAAGACCCATCCATGATCAGTAATGACACGGACAGCATCAGATCCCAGTAATCACACTACAGTGTGTCCTGAAATAAAAGGAGACTGAGTGGCCGAAAAAACAGACTTACATATACCAAGTCCGAGATGCCATTTCTCAGAACATTCCCTCTTCTCTGGAGGTATGGTGGTCTCTGCATTGGTATATATTATGGGGGGCTTGCCCCCTGCAAAAAAGTTTAACAGCAGCAATCTTCGAGTCACTTCTCCTTTGTTTTCTTTTTTTTTTTTAAACAGCTTTTTGGCACTCAGCATTTTGAGTATCGACATTTCAATAGGCAGCCATAGAACACATATACCCAAGGCTACAATGGCAGTGATCTTATAATAAACAATCTTAATCAATATCATGCTGAAACTGTGCTAGGACAAAAGGTAAACCTAAAACTGGGTACCAGAAACCTAAAGAAAGGCACCACGTGAGGAAGTGAAAAAGATTCTTAAACTTGAATTACCGAGGAGTCCCAAAGGGAATAGAAGAGTTAGACCATCTTAGTCCCATAAATGGAAGCCTCCTAAAGATTTTTGTAACAGCTTTTAGAAACTGGATGAGCTACCAAAGTTTGATACTAATACCTTAAGTGAATGAGCTCATAGACAAGCTAGAAAAATAAATTTCTGACTACCCCACATCTACGTACAGACATATTTCCTTTACTCCTGAAGCCAAAGAAAAGATGGTACTCTCAACATGTGGGTCACTTTATTATACTGTTTTACCTTTGGAGTTCGCAAAGCTCCTAACATCTTTCAAAGGCTAATGGAGAGAGTTCTCAAATCTTTTACAAAGTATTTAGTTGCATACTTTGAGGACTGACTTTACTAAGACCACCAACTGTCACATTTAGCCAAAGCACCAACTGTACTAGAATCTTTAAGACTGACAGGACTTGCAATTAATGCTGCCAAGAGAGTAGTAACTGTCAAACACATGAGACATGAGCTATAAAGAACTGGCCATGACCCAGTACAAAATAAAGGGACTGCTGAGTATAGCAGGCTTTTATAGTTAGTTCATGCCCAAATTTGCTTCTATAGCCTGTCCTCCAAATATAGCTGACAAAAGGGAAGGCCCTCATCAAAGTCAGAACTGTGGCATTATATGAAGCCTTTAAAAAGCTAAAAAAAATCCCATGTTCAGCACTTATACTAGCAGCCCCTGACTTAAAATCCAAATGCTCATATAAATGCCTCTGAACTGGGAGTAGAAAGGGTACTTTCACAAGAAATGTGGTAAAGGAACCCCAGTATCAGAAAGCTGACCACACTTAGACAAAGTTATTCTGTGATTTAGTGCGACTGCCTCATCATTAAACTGGAGCTCATTTCACTACAGCACGGTTTTATACACTTCAATGCCAGTTAGACAGAGGTGAGAAGATATCGCCACTGCCACACACTCATGTCCTCTCGACACAAATAAGATGTGGGTCCTCCCTGTTTGCTGATGCACCAAATGACTGCCATGTTGTCTTTCTGGATGGAAATCACACGCAAAGGTAGAGAGTGTACAGAAAATCCTGTAAAGCATAGGAGGACTCTCTCTTCACCAATATGTTGATGTAAAGATTGGCCTCTGTATGAGACCATGTGCCTTCGACTCTCTTTCTCCGATAATGCCCCCACCCCAGATGGGAAGAGTCTGTGGTCAATGTGGCTTGGGGGGGGGGCAGACTAAATGGACGCCCTTGCGGAACACTGCAGTTTTTTGCCACCACTGAATATGGGTGCTGCAAATGTTTATTAGACTTACTAGAAAGGACTGCAGGATCCACTGAAGAAGAACACGCATGTAGAATCTGGGTTGGGCAGTTGTATTAAAGTGACTGAAGCAGCTATGGAACTTAGAAGGCGAAGAACTAGTCTTGCAGTTTGCTTCTGGCAGAATAGAAGTTCTAGGGCTTGTTGGTGAAGAGATGAAATTCCTGAAGGGGAAAGCCTCACTACCAGAGGTACTGTGTCCAAAATTACTTCAATGAACTCCAGAGACTGAATTGGTAGTAACCTGGGCATTTTAAAATTCACTGCGATTCCCCAATGTCCATGCAGAGCTGGAGCAAGGAGTCTCTATCTTGAATTAGTAAATTCCTGGTAGAGGTGGAGATAAGACTTTCGGCTTTTCCCGGTTAGGGGTCGCCACAGCGAAACTTCGGTCCACTCATGATTGGCAGTGGATTTTTACGGTGCCGAGTTGCCAGCCCGACATGCCCAACCTTCAACGAAGGCACGCCCATTCACACTCGCACCTACCTGCATGTCTTTAACATCACTCGACTGCGGGGAGGACATACAGACTCCACACAGAAGGTGCTCCAGCAGAGAATCGAACAGGACAACCTCTTGCTGTGAGGTGACAGCGCTAACAGCTGCACCACCACTGCTTTCCTTCCAAATTACATATGGGAATACTCGAAAACCCTACAGTAGTAGATAAGCTGCCACCACTGACGAGCACTTGGTGAACACCTGGGGGGCTGTGGCGAGTCTAAAGGGCAGTGCACTGAACTGGAAAGGACTGGCTCCCAGGCAGAAAGTATAGTTTGTGTACACTTACCATATATGTAGATGTTGGAGTATATTCACTGCTGCACGCCTGACTTGTGGGACTTCCTGCCGTGAAAGCCCTTGGCTGTCCCAACTACCAGAGATGTTTTTTGCTCCTCCTAAGGCTGGAGAACACCCGCACAGTCATCAGTACACTCAGGTATATAGAGAAATAGCCCACATCATGAAATCAGTTTTTTTTTTTTTTTTCCCCTACCAGGAGGAGCCCCAAGCGAGTAACCGGGAACTAAGGAAGAGAACCCCTACAGGAACAAAGTGTAAGAGGAGTTCCCTTGGCTAAAAAGGAAATCATAAGTAGACTACCTGGTAGGCTAAGGGGGAAGGAGGGAGGGAAAGACAACTACAACAGTGAATACACTCTAACATCTACATTTATGGCAAGCGTGCACAACTGTACTACACTCGTGTTTCATTGTTGCAGTCCTGACTCGTGGGAAGATTCCCCAAACCAAAAAGAGAGTAGAAGGAGATCAGGGAGAGGAGAGAGGAGCACTGCAGTGGCCATGGGTGCCGCGTGTGCCCCCATTTATGCCAATTATATTATGGCTTATTGGGAAGAGCAGTATGTGTTTAATAGTGAGTTTTTTAAATTTATCAAGTTATACTCACGATTTTTGGATGATATTTTCATTATTTGGAGTGGTGATATGGTTACTCTTGAGGCTTTCATTACATACATCAATAGTACAGTGTGGTTCCTGCAATTTACACATGAAACAAATAACTCCATTACATATTTGGATGTTAGATTAACTTATGACAAGCTGAATAGTACTATCAAATCCAATATATACAGGAAATCCACGTTTTCCAACTCATATTTACAGTACAACAGCTGGCATCCAACACATCAGAAAAGGGCTATAGTCAAGGGCCAAATGGTCAGGGCTGCCCGGATGGTCAGTGACGATAATGATTTGTTGGGAGAGTTGGATTTTATGGTTTCATTGTTTTTGAATAGAGGATACCCGGAACAACTTTGTTTTGATGTACGTAAGGAAATTGAACATCAGAGAGATAGGGGTGTGCTTCAGGCTATACTTAGGTCAGAAAACAGTCACTATGGTCCTAGTTACGTGCATACTAAATTAGCCTCTTTGACAAATGGAGTGTTAATGTTTATTTCTACGTACAATGCGGATTCTGATACTATTAAAAAGATGATTTATAGGAACTGGAATATTTTTCAGATGAATAAAGACTTCGCAGTACACTTTGAAAAGAGACCTAAATTTATATACAGAAAGGATTTGGCATTTAAGGACATTTTTGAAAGGAATTTATTGGTCAAGGGGCCTTCCACTATTAGAAGTATTGGTAATTTTAAATGTGGAAGATGTGTGACATGTCCCCATATTTTATTAACAGGTAGCAGATTAGTGGTCAATAATTATTTTATTTCTATTTCAGGTCATTTTGATTGTTACACTAAAAATGTGGTTTATCTTGCCAAATGCCAGACCTGCACTGCATTTTATGTAGGTAAGACTTGTAGGCATTTCAGGGACAGGATTAAGGAACATTTATTAGATATTAAACATTCTAAAACCACGAATGCCCTTTCAAGACACTTAATGGGTAATGCTGATCATAAGTTTAAGTAGCATAAGTAGCATAAGTAGCAGTGGCCTACTTTAATACCAACTTTCTACAAATCCTTGACTATCATGCTCCTATTCACTCTACTAGGATAAGGACCAAATCAGCCCCATGGCTTACTAAACAAACTAAACAAAAAATGCTCCTTAGAAATAAAATATGGGCTAAATGGAGAACTACCAAATGTTCATCTGATCACCTACTCTTTAAACAATTAAGAAATGCCACTAAGAAAGATACTCTTGAAGATAAAAGAATTACTACCTTCACATTCAACAAACTAGCCAGCATTCCTCTCAAAATTCTGGTCAGGTATTAACAAACTTCTTAAACCAGGACATTCAACTACTCCTATCCCTTCAGGCTTTAATCTCAATAACTCCACTCTGATCCCAGATGCCTTTAACAAGTACTTTATAGAAACCATTCAAACCCTAGCTAATTCATTACCCTCTTCTACTACCTCCTTACCTAAAACCTCTAACACTTCATCCAATGTCTTTAACTTACAACCAGTGCCTACATCACTTATTTATAAGCTTATTAGGAAACTTAAACCTTGCACCCCATCAGCTGATCAACTCCCATCAGAATACTTACAAATTGCTGCAAAAGCTATTGACTACCCCATATCCATTCTTATCAATAGGACTATCTCGAAGGAAAAATACCCACCCTATGGAAAATATCTCACATAATACCTCTGCATAAAGGTGGCTCCTCTATTGAGCTCACAAACTTTAAGCCCTATTGCCTTACTATCCCCATTAGCAAAGATTATGGAAAGATGCATACATAAACAAATTCTTAACCACCTTCTACAAAACAAACTGCTAGCCAATAGTCAACATGGTTTTAGACCTTCCCACAGTACTACAACTGCCCTCCTTTCCTTCTCTGATGCCATAAATAATAATAGAAACAACAATCTTTTCTCATCAGCATTATTTCTAGACCTATCAAAGGCCTTTGACATGGTTAACCATAATATACTTCTTGACAAACTAAATCTCTATTCACTTGGCTGACATACTCCAATGGTTCAGGAGTTACCTCCAACATAGGCAACAAGCAGTGCTTTGGGACAACAATCTATCCTCCTTACTCCCAGTAAACATTGGGGTTCCACAAGGATCAATCCTAGGCCCCTTCTTTCTCATTATTTATCAATGACCTTCACTGAATATACCCTGCCATCTGCATTCAATATGCTGATGACTCAACTCTTATTTGTGCTGCCAATAATGTTTCCTCCTTCAGTCCCTCACCCAAACAGTCTTCCATAATGTTGAAAAATGGTTTATGGAACTCTCCCTCCTTCTTAATCCCAAAACAAAACTTCTTCTCTTTACCCCTACACACAAATCTCCGACACCTTTCTTCACTATCTCCTCTAACAATGCTACCTGTATTAGTCCAGATATGTCCACTTCGCCTATTAGGTGTAACAATTGACAATCATCTTAATTTTGATGACCACATTAACAACACCATTAAATCAGTTAATATTAAACCCTTTCTTACCCCTTCTGCTAGAAAACTGTAGCCCAGAGCCACCTGATCTCCACCCTTTTCTATGCCTCTGCTATATATACAAACCTGTCTAAAACAACATCACCCAAACTTTCTACCTGCTATAAGTATATTACTAGATTCATTACTGCTACCCTTTTAGACCCCACCACTGTATTAACCTCAAGCAAACTAGATGGTTTAGACTAAACAACCCACTTACTCTATCAACAATTAATAATCATTCATAAGACCCTCTTTTTCCCAGCTACCCCCCCTAGCCTTAAAACTGATTTCACCTTATAACTAATAAACTCCTTGTAGCCTTAACCAAATCAAAGAATAAAGCTGGAGACTCATTATTTTCAAATGCTGTAGGGAAAATCTGGAATCAACTTCCTCAGGAAATAGCAAACCTAGACTCTACATTCCTTTTCAAGAAACATATCAAAGAACATCTAAAAACTCAATGGCTATGTCCTTGTACTAATCCTGACTGAAATTACTTCTGAACTACTCACAACTTCCCCCTTGCATTTACTCCTAACTTTCCCACTATAAAACTAACTTTTATTGCTCCACAGAATTATCTTTAGATTGCCTCTAACATTTTTTTTTTCTCTCTCTCTCTAGCACATATTGAATGTTGTTTAGTATATAACTGTATGTGTTCCTTAATCCATGACTGTTAAACAACTATTTTTCTGACAGATTTTGGTTCTGCTTTTTTTGGCTTTTTTATTGTTAAATTCATACAAATGTATAACTTTGTACCTATTTTATGTTGCTTATTATCTTTTATTGTTAATGATTTTTTTTTTTTTTAATTCTTGTAATTCTGTAATTGGAGCTTTTCTCCCCGGGCCTCTACTGAAAACGGATATTTGTCCAGCTAATAAATAAAATAATAAAGTTTAAATTTTGTATTTTACAACAAGCGTTGATTGACCAACAGGGTAGGATTACTGATGTACATTTGGACGTGAATGAACTAAAATGGCAGCTCAGGTTGAATGCTCATAATTTCCCTGGGCTCAATGATTTTAGTTCTATTAAACCTTTACTTAGGCTGAAGAATATTATGGGACAGATATAATTGACATGTTACCCATATATATATATATATATATATATATATATATATATATATATATATATGTTTAATGTTTGTTTCCTTCTGGCACTTGTTCATTGTTATACATATATACAATTCTATTGATCAACTAATTTTTACATAACATATTTTATTTTTAATGTTTGTATAATATATTTATATTCAGATACATTTTTTTGAATTTGGACATTACACTAAATTGGCTAAGTTTGTGTTTGTGGATGCATCACAACATATTAACATTTTTTAATATTTAATATATTACTTTTATAATAGTGTTAATAATGTTTTAAAAACTTTTCAACAGGTTTTAATGTTTTTATTTTAGTAACACGAACACAAGTTTTTTGCTGGTGTTTATGTGTAACATTAGCTGGGTATAGTAGGGTGTGGGCTAGTTAATTGATTAGGTTTAATTGTTTTTAGGCAATTACATTTTTAATTGACTGGATGTATATTTAAATGCGTTTGTGGTAGTGGTTCAACCATTCTGATGAAGTCCGAGTCTTGGGACGAAACCTAGGTTATTGGTGAACCGTGTTTGCTGTGGTGCTGTTGACAATAAATTCGTTTTTGGCGTGGACTTAGTTTCATTTATTTTGAGAGGAGAGAATGCCCTGCAAGATGGCATTGGCAAATTCTACTCTACCTACAAAAGGGTACCAAGTTGTAATGTTTGGTGAAGGTATGCATAGATGACCAGGTGGCAGCTTCCAGGATGTCCTTAGTAGGGACTCCTTTCAAGAAAGCAGCAGAGGTTGCAGTAGCCCTAGTAGAGTGTGATCTGACAGCATCAGGTGATTTCTTGCCATGATGGCTAGAACAGAAAGAGATACAGTGGGAGATCTGTTTAGATACCTTCCTGGCTGAGGTGACAGCCAGCAGCAGGGCAGTTTTCCAAGTTAGAAACTTCATCTGGCCAGAGGCTGCAGATTTGTAAAGAGGCAATGCCAATTTTTCCATAAAGTT
Source organism: Protopterus annectens (assembly GCF_019279795.1). Taxonomy (NCBI): domain Eukaryota; kingdom Metazoa; phylum Chordata; order Ceratodontiformes; family Protopteridae; genus Protopterus; species Protopterus annectens. The sequence continues at coordinate 1,788,396,818 of NC_056743.1, read as the reverse complement.
AAGGTCCCATGGAGGGGCAGGCTGCCTTCTGAGCAGTCTTATGTGCATGACTCCTCTAAGAAATTGTCTTAAAAGGGGATGTGAAAAGACAGGAGGAAGAGCAGGTATATGGGCAAAATAGGCAGATGCATGAATCTTAATGGAGGAGGAGGAAAAGCCTTTATCAACCAGACTAGCCAGGTAATCTAGAATGATAGTAATCTGGGCTGTGCCAGGATTGTGGTGCTGCTGCTGGCACTAGATGGAAAATCTTTTCCACTTAGCTGAGTATGACTTCCTAGTGTTAGGCCTTCTGAATTCCTTAAGAATGTTCTGGACCTGTTTTGGTTAACCTTGTTGGTGAAAGCTAAGGGATTATCCAGGCTAAAAGGGTAAGCATCTGCATGTTGGGATGCACCATCCTTCCCTTGTCCTGAGAGAGAAGGTAGACTCTGTGGGATCAGCCATGAACACTGGCTGGTTAGTTCAAGGAGGAGAGGATGCCAGTGTTACCTGGGCCAGTTCGGGGCTATCAGTATTGCCCTTAGGCCTTTCTCCCTCATCTTTACAAGCACTTAAAGTAGTAAGGATAAGGGAGGGAATGCATAAATGAAGGGAGGAGTACAAGGGAAGGAGAAGGCATCTGTTTTCCAGGCTGATTACTGTTTGGTCCGGGAACAGAAATTATTCAGTTGAGTGTTTTCCTTGGTGGACTAGAGGTCTATCTGTGGGACTCATCTCTGGGTAATGCTGAGAAAAACTTCCCAATGCAGATGCCATTCATGGTGGTCCATCAACTTTCTGCCAAGGTGATCTGCTACAGTATTTTGAACCCCTGAAAGGTATTGTGCCAGGAGGTGCACCACCACAGTGAGCAGTTTTCCAGACTTGTTTTGCTAGGCGGCATAGAGGGTAAGAGTGGGTGCCCCCCTGCCTGTTTATGTATCACATCACTGTGGTGTGGTCTGCCTTAACCAACAGGACCCCCGGTTGGTACACGCACACAGACGCACACACAGACGCGCGCACACACACACAGACACGCACGCACACACACACAGACACGCACGCACACACAGACACGCACACACACACACACACAGACGCGCACACACACACACACAGACGCGCACACACACACACACAGACGCGCGCACACACACACACACACACAGACGCACACACACACACAGACGCACACACACACACACACACACAGACGCACACACACACACACACAGACGCACACACACACACAGACGCACACACACACACACAGACGCACACACACACACAGACGCACACACACACACAGACGCACACACACACACACACACAGACGCACACACACACACAGACGCACACACACACACAGACGCACACACACACACACAGACGCACACACACACACACAGACGCACACACACACACACACACAGACGCACACACACACAGACGCACACAAATACATTTGGATCTACTTTGAAAGCTCAAAAGACCAGATTACCGAACATGATTTTCGTGAGAAGACAACATCGAAAACTTCATTTCTCAACCACAAAGGTTTTAACTAATCAGCTGCCCAACAAGGGGAAATATGCCCTTTTCCCCATTGTAGTGAGATCCCAGAGTTTATTTATTGCATTTGTTAACCGGATAATGTCACACTGGGCTAGGAGCCAATTTTCAGAGAAGACCAGCTGAGAAATGCTCCTACAGGTAACAATAGGGCAGTGTGAAGTATAAGACACATTACAGATGATACAGGACAAGATAAGAAGCTCTAATACAGACAGTACTGAAATACAGATTCAAATCCAATTAGACTAGATCTGTACAGTGTCGCAATATTGAAGAAAAACAATAATTGGATTTCCAGAAAACAGCAATTACAAGTTAAACACAGAGACTACATACATTTAAAATATATTAACATAGAAATACACAATCGTTATTGGATGTCCAGTTATGAGCACAGATTCGAAGGAACCTGCGACCAGAGCAGGTGAGTGTTGCATCATCTTATATGCAATACAGCATAAGGGCAAAATGTTATGGGAGGGAGTGAATATGTTAAGGGAAGCCTGAGAAATTAGCTTGGATTATGGCAGGAGCAGAGCCAGTGATTTGCTAGGTAGTCTTTCAGGAGTTTTTTGAACTCATGATAGTTTTTTTTGTGATGGGCTGAAGTGTGTTCCATAATCTGGCAATTTTGCAAGAACAGAGGGAGAACACCATGAAGGTTGTGGGAGAGGGTAACCTGTAGCATTAGTTTTTCTGATGAACTGAGATGCTTGAGATTAATGCTTGGTTGGACTAGGTTAGCGAGAGCAGGGAGGTTGGTGGACAATTTTGTGGGTCATGGTGAGTTGATTGAGGGAAAAAAGGCTAGGGAGTTCGAGCCAGTTTAGCTGGGAGAGAGCAGAGCAATGGTGAGTCCTATATGGGTGATTGGTGGCAAATTTGGCAATTTTGTTGCAACAGGATTCCAGATTATTGAGGTCAGTCTTACAATGACTTGTGAATATGTGACAGCCACAGAGGAGAGTTGAAAGCAGGCGAGAGAGAGCAGTGGCCAGCTGAGCGCTGTGAGTTAGGAAAGGTTTTGCCCCATAGAGGGTGCCCAATTTGATATGCACTTTGATTGTCAAAGAAACATGTTTTTCAAATATTAGATTTTCATCAATTGTTACACCTAGAAGTTTAGTTTGGTTAGTGGGATCTAACTTGGTGCCGTTGGAGGAGAGAACAGAGAGGGGGAACTGGCAAGGACTTGATTTCTTATTACTGAAGACTATTACCTCAGTTTTGTTTGGGTTTAGAATTAGCTGATGTTCAGAGAGGTGTTTTTCTATGTCTTGAAAGGAAGATTGCATTTTTACTTGAAGTTTTTTGGCGTAGAATCGTGTGCATACTGGACAAGAGAGACTTGATTAGTTGCAGGGCTGAGGTGATTTGTAAATATGCTAAAGAGGAGAGGGCCAAGTACTGAGTCTTGTGGTACGTCAACAGAGATGGAGAGAAGTCGGGAAAGATTGCTTTCCCATTTAGTAGCTTGCTGATGACTGAAAAGATAGCTATGGAACCAGGACAGGGATGAGGAATCTAGGTCACAGGATGAGAGTTTGTTAAGTAATAGCTGGTGGGAAATGGTATTAAAAGCTTTGGACATATCGAGAAAGATAGAGGAGACATGTTGTCCTTCATTTAAGAGATGATGAATGGTGTTGGTGAAACACAACAGGGCAGTGATAGGTCTAAAACTGTGTTGGGAATTGGATAACAGGTTGTAAGAAGGTAGTTGAGTTGACTGTGGATGCACTTTTCTAGTATTTTTGCAAGGGGTGAAAAAGATGGTTATGGGATGGTATTTTAAGTTCTTTAGACGGTCCACCTTTGTGGAGGGGAATTACATGGGATGTTTTCCACTGAATTGCGACGTATTGTTCAGAAACAGATCAATTAATCAGGATTGATATGGAGTAGGTGACAGAGGGAGCTGTGATTATTAGAAATTCATTCGGAAGTAGGTCAGCTGCGACACAGCAGGATTTTAGTTAGTTAGGAGTGTTTTTATGTAACTAATTTGGATGGGAGTAAAAGTGAAAGGGTTGGGGTTATCTAGAGTAGGAGGAGGGAGGGTGAGAAGTTTGTTAAGTTGGTCACCTAACAGATAACAGTATTTACAAAATGAGAGTTGAATTGTGTAGCAATAGGGGCAGTGTTGTTCGAGGTGGCCGAGGCAGGGGTTGAAGAGTGGCCAGGACTAAAGAGATAGTTAATACTTTGCCATAAAATTTGGGGGATGTTTTGGTGTGCCTGTTGATAGGTCAGGAAATAAGCTTGTTTGTCTTTCCTGATTTGTTTTTTAGCTAGACTTAACTGTTGATATATATAGTGGTTTGTTTCGTCTCTGGTAGTGTGGTAGGCAGCCCATGCTCTGTCTCTGCATTTTAGTAAGAATATCACTGGTTAGCCAGGGTAGGAGTTTGGCTTTTCAGTGAACTTTCCTGATGGGAGCGAGATTATTAAGTATACTAAAGAACATACTGTTAAAGTTTTGCACGGATAGATCTAGTTGGAGGTTTTAAATTGGTCCCTAGTTGTACTGTTGCAGTAGCTGATTGAATGAGGAGGGGGAGAATTTTTTCTTGCTGTGGATGTATTTATAAGTAATGTTCCATTGGGTATGGACATGTTTTCTGTATAGGAAGGTTGGTGTATGGTCACTGAGGGAATCTGGCAGACAGCCTGCTAGGTAACCAAGGCTGAGTTGGTTAGTTAAAATCCAGTCTAATGTAGACTGCTTTTTGGAACATTTATCTATGTGGGTGGGACAGGTTACGGTTTGGGTGAGTTGAATAGGTTTAGGAAGTTGGAGGGGTTGTTGGAAGAGGAGTGCCAGTCAAGGCTGAAGTCACCAAGAATGATGGTTTCCTGGTTGAAACTGCTGGATGCCCAAGACAGCAGACTTTCAATGGTGTGATAATTACCAGGAGGGAGATAGGTGGCTGTGATAATCATAGATTTGTTTGGGTTGATGTCTAGGCGGGCAGTTAGGATTTCTGAGTTAGGCAGGTCAGGAGGAGTGCAGCTTACCTGAACAAACAAACTTAAGGATGTCCTTGAAAATAATGGCGATTCCACCACCTCTTTTATTTAATCTGTCTAGCCTAATGATATTATATCTAGATGTGATAATTTCTAGGTCTTTGATGTGGGGCTTTAACCAGGTTTCTGTAATCATGGCTATGTCAAGAGAGTAGGTAGCTAGGGCAGCATGGATATCGCTATCCTTTTTCATTATGCTACAGAGACTGAAGTTGGTAAAGAGCAGGTTAGTATTAAGGTGTTAGGTAGTGGGGGTAGGGGTGGGAGTGGTTTGATGACTGAATGGGATTTGTTGGGGTGACAGGTGGGGGAGATTAGTGGCAGGGAGAGAGGTTGTTGTTGCGAGCTGGGTTGGGGTGAATGCTAGCATGGAGTTTAATTTGTTTTAAAGACTGCAATAGAAGAAGTCTATGTTTGTTAATCAATTTGTGATTTCTGAGTGTTGGGGCCTTTGGGTAGCTAGTGTGTATGTGTTTGAAAGGCTGGAGAAGTGTGGTGGAGTTGCTATAAAGCTGTGGACTAATGTTGGTAAATGTGTGGGTGTGAAGGGAATGGGAGTACAGAGGGAGTGTTGGGGAGTGCAACTGATTGATGTGGTATGAGCTAAGGGAGGTGGAACTGTAGGTTAGGTAAAGAAAGTGAATTAGAAGCATGTTGGATACTATGGAGTAGAAGAGATGCATAGAGGTGGGTAGACAGGTGAGCAGTAGAGTTGAATGCTGGAGAGGTGGAGTCAGGTCCATGCGGCAGAGCAGTGCTAGTAAGTCAGCAAAAAAACTATCACTAGGAGGGATTTCATTCAACAGGTCAGTGAAAGCCAGGAGACAAGTAAAAAATGGTTATAATGTATGGAAAAGAGACATGTACTTTAACACTATAGAGTGGCCACTAACAAAAAACATATTCCTTAGTCGCTCTGAATAAGTATGCGCTTTCCACTTTTTGGGCTAAAGGAGGAGGAGGAGGGAGGGAAAAGTACAGTTGTGTACACCTACCATAAATGTAGATGTTAGAGTGTATTTACTGTTGCAGTCATCACACTTTGGTTATCTGCCTGCAGGTAGCCCTCAGTTGGCCCGAATACCAGAGTCTTGGGATTTCTGCATCTGATGCTGTTGCCTCTTCCATGACATCAGGTCATTAGGGGTATAAAACATGCAGCCGATGCCATTACATCAGTTTTTCTTGCCCCAGATGTCAGGAGCCCCATAGGAAGCAATTACATGGTGTGGAACACCCCCAGTAAAACGTAAATACCATTGCCATAGGATATGGCTAAAAAGAGGATAGGTAGAAAGAATAGAAAAGTCAGTGGGCTGACGAGAGGGCAACCAGGACTGCAACAGTGAATACACTCTAACATCTACATTTATGGTAAGTGTACACAACTATACTAGGTTCTTCGCGTTTCACTGTTGCAGTCATCGCGCACTTGGGTCGATTCCCAAAGCTGAGGAAGAGTGGAGGCAGTCAAGAAGTACTGGAGCTGGCTAGCAGGCCTTGTAAGACTGCTGTGGCAAATCCAGCTCTGGAGTTAGAAAAAATAGGTAAATGGTAATGCTTGGTAAAGGTGTGTATAGAACTCCAGGTTGCAGATTCCAGGATGTCCCAGGTAGGGACTCCCCTGAGAAATGCTGCAGAGGTTGAGGTAGACCTAGTGGAAATTTTTTCTGATCCCCTGTGGGGTAGGTTTTCCATGGTGTTTGTAGCAGAAATGGATGCATTTGGAAATGGTTTGCTTTGAAATGGCTTTGCCCTCTGCCCTTGTAGCAAAGCTGACTAGCAGCTGGTCAGATTTTCTGAAAGGTTTAGTTCTGTCAAGGTAGACCCTGAGCTGTCTGTGCACGTCCAAGGAGTGCAGAATCCTTTCCATTTCATTCTGAGGATTAGGGAAAAAGGTTGGTAAATGGATGGATTGGTTTAAAGCCACACTGGATACCACCTTGGGCATAAATGATGGGTTAGTCAGGAAGGAAACCCTGTCCGCATGGAAAATAATGAAGGGTTACACAGCCATTAGTGCCTGTAACTCCGACACTCTTCTTGCTGAAGTGACGGCTTGAAGTAAGGCTGTTTTCCAAGAGAGCAATTTTAACTCTGCTTCAGCAGCAGGCTCAAAAGGGGAATGCGCGAGCTTCTCTAGTACAAAGTTAAGGTCCCAGGCAGCGGTGGGAGCTCTCCTCGGGGGCCTTAAATTGTTAGCTCCTCTCAGGAACTGTTTGATGAGAGGGTGAGAAAATAGAGGTGGCTCAATATTGTAATGAGCAGAGATGGCAGAGACATGAATTTTAACTGATGAGAAGGATAGGCCTGCTAGGTAATCTAGGATTTGAGGTAAGGTGGGCACAGCTGTGTCTTTTGAGACTGGCTCCAAGAGCAATATCTTTCCAACTTATCTGAATAAGATTTCCTAGAACTAGGCCTCCTGGCCTCAAGGATGACATCCAGCACCTGTTTGCTGAGGTTGCTGGTGGTGTATTCAGAGGATAAGCCAGGCTGCAAGGTTCAGGGTTTTGCAGCTTTCGATGCAAAATCTGTCCTTCCTGCTGGGACAGCAGGGAGGGTATCTGATGTAAGTGCCAGGGTGGCACTGCTGTCAGACTGCGTAGAAGTGGGTACCAGTGCTTGTGTGGTCAGTCTGGGGCAATAAGGATTGTCCTTGGCCTGTCCTGTTTGATCTTCAGAAGTACTCTTGATAAGAGGGGCAGAGGGGGAAAGGCATAGATTGAGAGGCTTTCCCATGTAAAGAATAGGGCATTCACTTTCCACGATTGGCTGTGAGCATTTCTGGTGCAAAATTTGCTCAATTGATGGTTTTGGGGGGGGGGGGGAGGCAAAAAGGCCCACCTGTGGATTAGAAATTTGAATGAGTTGGGTTCCAGTTTCCACTCGTGTGGGTCCAGTAAATTTCTGCTCAAGTCAGCCAGTGAATTTTGTTTGCCTGGCAGGAATTGAGCTTGCAGATGCACTTGGTTGCTCAAGTCTGTGTTCCACAGTGCCATGGCTAACCTGCAGAGTGGGTAAGAATGAGTTCCCCCCTGCTTGTTTATGTACCAAACAACTGTGGAGTTGTCTGTCTATCAGTAGTTGTCCTGGAAGGATAAGGTATTTGAAGGCTGTCAGGGCATTCTGTACAGCTAACATTTCTTTTTGATTGATATTCAGGGGAATGTGTCCTGGGCTCCATTTGCCTTGAATGCATTTGCCTGCCATGTGAGCCCCACATGCATAATCTGATGCGTCTGTTGTCAGGGTTTGGGCGGCGAGGGGTTGAGTGAAAGGAAGTTCCTTGTTGTGGTTGCATGCCTCCACCCTCCAAAGGAACTCTGCCCTTAGACAAGGAATGACAGGAATCAGTGTTTCCAGGTCCTGAGAATGTTGACACCAGAAACTTTTCAAGTACCACTGAAGTTTTCTCATATGCAGTCTAGCATATGGAATTAGTAGAATGCATGAGGCCATGAACCCTAGGGCTTGCAGTATTTTTCTTGCAGATACCTGGGGTTTTGGTGGCCATTAGTTTGAAGTAGTTTGTCAAATAAACCTGTTTTTCTGGAGTGAGGAATGCCATCTGGGAAGTTGTGTTCAAGCTTGCTCCCAGGAATACAATCTTTTGGCTGGGCACCGGTTGTGATTTATTTTCATTGATGATGTACCCCAGAGAAGTTAGAAGTCTTTACAAATGCCAGGTGACGAAGTAGCAATTCCTGACTGTCTGCCTGAAACAGGCAAATCGCCCAAGTATGGGTAAATTTGAATATTTCTCTGCCTGCAGTATGCAATGGCTGGAGCCAGGCACTTTGTGAAAACCCTGGGCGGAGTAGACAAGCCAAAGGGAAGTGTAGAGAACTGATACTGCATTAGAACCTGCCCTGAAACGTAGATATTTCCTGCAAGATTCAATTATGGGGATGTGTAGATAAGCTTCTTGGGTGACTAGCCAGGCGTCCTTGGCTAGCATAGGAAGAAGCTGTTGCAGGGTCATAGGTTCATGGGTAGGTACTAGGCTATCTGCCCGACGGCATTTATAAGCCTAGTCGGAATGTGCTGACTTTCACCGCCCCCTTACATTCGTTCCCTGTGCCTCTGTCCAGCAGAGCCATTGAAGTGATCTCAGGGGTAAACTTTGTTTCCCATCCGCTCATCAAGGTTTCTCTTGAAGAGGGTTAGTGAGAAGCTCTGCCTAATGTAGCTTGGAATCTTCTTCCAGAGCATGGGTAATCTCTGGGACAGGAATCTATCTCTACAGCACATCCTATTTATTGCCCCTGGGTTTGGACTGTGTGTCTGGGAGGGACTGGAAAGGACCAGTGTTTAGAAGACCAATGCCTACTGAATCTAGGTGGCTGCACCTGAAATCTTTAACAGTTTGCATAGATTTAGCTTTTTCCTCCATCTTTTTAAGAACAACTTCTGCTTTTGTGTCAAGCAAACGTTCCTGGTTTAATGGAGCATCTAGTAATTTTGCTTTGACATGGTCTGGCAAGATTTGCTCCTTCAGCCAAGCATGCCTTCTCAGTACAGACCCAGTGACAGCAGCCCTGCAAGATGCTTCTAAGGCATCAAAACCACACTGCAAAGTATGTTTCCTAACTTGGTTTGCAGAATGCATTAACTCTTGTAAATCTTTATTTTTTGTACAATCTGGAAGCAATAACATTTTTTGTTTAATTAGTTCCATAATATGCTGCTGGTACTTCAACATGTGAAACTGGCAATTCAAAGCCTTGATAGCAATTGTTGCAGACGTATATACCTTCTTACCCCATCTGTCTAAAGCTCTAAAATCCCTGTCCGAAGGTGTAGGGGTTTTTGACTGTAGTAGCCTTAATGCCTTTAGGTCCCTGAGAAATAGTCTCTGGATCCGCAGTGGGATTCTTAAAGAGAAATTTGTGAGAGTCAGGTACTCTGTAGTACAGGTCAGGCTTTCTAGGAGTTGGTGGTAAAGTATCAGGAGTAAGACTGGATTCCATGAAGACCTCTACAATATCCAGGACAGGGGGAATAGCTAGAGGTCTGTGCTGAAGCAAGTCTAAAAACTTTCAGAGTCTCTTTTTGGACTGAGGGTAGTCCTGGCATTCCCAGTGGAAATGCTCTCTTAATGAATGCAAGGTTTCACCAAAGTTATAAGGTCTTCAGCCATTCTAAGCATTTGTTTCTGTGGCAATGGAGCTTGCGCATTCGCTTTGGCCGTCTGTTTTCTAGGCGTACTGCGAATTCTGGGCCTGAGAAACTCAGTAGTATTAGTCAAAAATGAAGGTGGTTTAATGCAAACATCGGAAGGTCGGAATACACACTCAGAAGCCGGTGCCTGCACAGCGGCTCCAGACCCATCCAAGGTAGAGACATCAGCAGGTTCCATAGTCGAAGAGGCATCTCACGGAATACCGGACTCCAAATGGGTCTCAGCAGAGGCCTGTGAATCTGTAGAAGTGGGTATCAGGGGCTGCAAAAGCACCTCACAGAGTACTGGCGAATAGCTTAATGGAAGCATCGGCAGGTTTGGACCTATGCGGTCTGTCTGTCTTTATCCTTACATTTTTTCGGAAGTCGGATGGCTTATCGAAGCCATTTCGGAATACCGAGAACAAAAGATTTTAGCAACAAAAATAGCCAGACGACGAATAGTTCGGGCGCTAAGCAAGGCACAAAACCTACAGCGAGGAACATCAAGGTCAGGGCCGAAACAGATGCAGTAAGAATGAAAATCTCTAAGATATTTGCTTTCCACAGGCAAGGCAATTGTTAACTTTTTCTGACATCGGTTAGAGCAAGAAAAAGCTTTGCTTTAGAAGAGTTCAGGTCTGAAACTTGAAAATTGTAAATTTCAGGTAGCAGCCGACCAGCACTTGCGAACTGCTTCTGCTTCAGGCTCCCACGCGGCAAAAAAAAGCTGATGTAATGGCGTTGGCTGCATGTTTTATACCCCTGACGACTTGACGTCATGGAAGAGGTATTCGGGCCGACTGAGGGCTACACCTGCAGGCAGATAACCCCAAGTGTGATAATTGCAACAGTGAAACACGAAGAACATCTAAAGTTACGGCACTCCAGTTTAGTGTGCACACCACGGAGGTTAAAAGAATTCAAATCCTTTCTGTATATTAGGACAGGATAGTTAATTTGAAATTAGTTATGATGTACACTGCAGTAGCTTTCGCTTAAGTTTTAATGGTGAGGAATATGGACCCTGAAGTCTTTGGCCAGCAGTTATTGTTAGGGGCTCAGGTTCTGCAGTTGGGGATGCAGTCCCCTGTAGTTAGGGTGAAAGGAAAGTGTAAGAACACTTCAAAATCATTCGTGGTGAGCACACTGAATGGGGAGGCGCATAGAAGCAGGTATTAGGGGCTGCAAAAGCGCCTCACTGCGTACCGGCGAACTGGCGACTAGCTTAATGGAAGCATTGCTGGCAGCTTTGGACCTATGCGGTCTGTCTCTGTCTTTATCTTTATGTTGTTTCGAATGTCTGTAGTCAGATGGCTTACCGAAGCCATTTCTGGATAGTTAAACAGAGTACCAAAATAATTTGCTGCAAAAAAAAAAAAAAACGATGAATAGTCCGGGGTTGAATAAGGCACAAAATCGACCGCGAGGGACGTCGTGGTCTGGGCCTAAGCAAGGAATGCAGTACGCATGAAAATCTTAATGAGGTATTTGCTTTCCACAGGTAATATAATTGTCAACTTTAGCGAACATCAGTTAAGAGCAAGAAAAAGGATCCCTAATGGGGAACTTAGCTTTTTTGAAGACTTCGGTTCTGAAACTTGAAAACGAAAATTTCAGGAGTCGGCTGTCCAGCACTTGCTAACTGCTTCTGCTACCGCGCAACAAGAAAGACTGATGTAATGGCATTGGCTGCATGTTTTATACCCCTGACGACCTGACGTCATGGAAGGAGAGACAGCATCCGACACAGGAATCCAAGACTTTGACATTCAGGCCAGCTGAGGGCTACCTGCAGGTAGATAACCCAAATGTAATGTCTGCAACAGTGAAACATGAAAAACGTGTAGTTTGGGCACCTAAACCTTCAGGGCTTTCATGCTAACACAGAAGGATAAAGCCCTGAAAAGGTCAAAGCTAAAAAAGTAAAAGTATAAATCCTCGGTCTGGCAAGGAATATGTATAGATAAAGAGGGGTGTGTGGAGGGAGAGAGCAGCTTCTGCCACAGTGATCATTCAAATCTGTACTACAATTGTGGAAAATTTACTTGCACAACTGTACTACGTTCATCATTATGATCACTGCTGCAGCAGTCTTAGCTATACAACTAGATTATCTTAGCTTAGACCGACTGGGGGGATGGAAAGAAGGTCCAGGAGCCGCTAGAGAAAGGTCTTAGCAAAGCCTTTCCTAGAACTGGACAGGAAATTATTTTATAGTGCTCTGTAAAAGTATGCATTGAAGACCAAATTGTTGTTTCTAGAATATTTCTAGAATCCAGGTTTTTCCAAAAAGCCAGATTAAACCAAGTCCTTGAAAGAATAAGCCTCAACAATGCCTACAACTGCCTTGTTGTGGTGTGCATTAAAAAGGTACTAGCACAATGCAACCACTTGAAAGTATCTTCACAAGAAGATAACTAAATGACAGTTCCTAAAAGATTGTTTTTTCAAGGCAGTACCCAAGACATCTGTGGACATCCAATGTATGGAACATCTTTTCTCCCTCATATTTAGCTTCTAGAAAGAAGACAGATGGAGAGCTTGGCTCAAAGCAATCGTAGCTGCCACTTTTGACATAAATGAAGTATTGGTTCTAAAAGAAACCCGGTCTCTGTGGAAAATGAGACAGGGTTGACGCACCATAAGAGCTTACAACTCACATACTCTTTCTTGTAGAGGTCATGGCAATGAGAAACTAGTTTTCATGTTAAGAACCTCAATCAGCCCGATGAGCTGTTTAAATCAAGCAAGAGTTTTTCCAAGAAAAAATTAAGATCTCAAGGAGAAGTCACCTGTTTTCTAGGAGAACCCTTTCAAAAACATTTTCACATCAGACTGCACCGAAAGAGGGGGATCCAAGAAAGAGGGGGATCCAAGACAGTCGTGCTGAAATGGTAGACAACCGTACAACCAGAGAAACACTACCATCAAAGGGTGCTGGTTCCCATCTTGGCACCAAGTAGAAAATCTTTTCCATTTACTAATATAGGACTTTTTTAGTAACAGGTTTTCTTGCTTCTTTTAACACCTGCTGCACATCCTCAGAAGATATGCGACTAAAAGGTATTAAAATTCTATCATCCAGGCAGTTAGCTAAATAAAACCTTTCTCCTGTGAGTAAGTCAAACAAAGATGCATCCCAACACCCCCATGCACTGTGAGCAGGTCAAGTAAATGAACAATCTTCCAGAAATTGCTTATGCTCATTTTTAAAAGAAAGGACTGTTACCTGGGCCAGAAGGGAGTCACCACAATGATCTCTGAAGAGTCCTTCAGAGTCTTGAGAATGACCTTGGATATTAGTGGAAAGAGGTGGAAAGGCATACAGGGTACACTGTAGTCTACGGAAAAGAAAAAGCACCTCTCTTCGAGGCTCTCTCTCGTGGAATCTGGGACAGAACTTTGCCAATCTTGCCAACTGACTGTTCTGTGTATGAAGGCAACAAAATCTGTATGAGGAGTTCCCTAAAGCTGGATTAATTCCTGGAATACCACCTGATTCAATTTCCTTTTGTGAGGATCCATCCTGGTCCTGCTCAGCCTGTCTGCCACACAATTTCGCTCAGAGTATGGAAAATGCCAGTACTTAGCTTTATTGAAGACTTCGGATCTGAAACTCGAACACGAAAATCTCAGGAGTCGGCCGACCGGTACTTGCGAACTGCTTCGGGCACCGTGCGGCAAGAAAGACTAAAGAAAATGGCGTCGGCCGCATCTTTTATACCCCTGACGACCTGACGTCAGGGAAGGGGCGATAGCAGCCGATGCAGGACCCAGGACTTTGGAATTCAGGCCGACTTGAGGGCAACCTGCCAACAGGATTACCCTCAAATGTAATGACTGCAACAGTGAAACACGAACATTCATTGTTTCCAGACTGTGACAATGTTGACTCCATAAACTTTTTAGATACCACTGAAGTTTCCTCATATGCAGTCTTGCATATGGAATTGGTAGAATGCAGGATGTCATGAACCCCAAAGCCTGCAGAATGTGTCTTGCAGATAACTGGATTTTTGTTGTCGTCTCTTTGAATATAGTCAGTTACCACTGTTTGTCTGGCGTAAGGTAAGTCATCTGGGCAGTTGTATTCAAGCTTGCACCCAGGAATGTAATTTTTTGAGAGGGTACCAGTTGTGATTTTTTTTCGTTTATTATGTACCCTAGGCATGTTGGAAGCCTTTTTACAAACGCCAGATGTTAAAGAAGAATGTCCTTGTTTTCTGCTTGAATGAGACAGTTGTCCAAGTAAGGATAGATTTGTATGCTTCTTTGTCTGCAAAATGCAATTACTGGTGCCAGGCACTTTGTGAAGACCCTGGGCGCAGTAGATAAGCCAAAGGGCAGTGCAGAGAATTGATAGTGCATTGAACCCGCTATGAATCTGAGGTATCTTCTGCAGTTTTGTCTGATAGGGACATGCAGGTATCCCTCCTTGAGGTCCAAGGTCACGAGCCAAGCTTTCTTGCCCAGCATGGGAAGAAGCTGCTATAGTGTTAACATTTTGAATTTCGGAACATCCAGGTTAAGTGTTTAGAGAAGAAAGACCCAGAATGGGCCTCCAGGCTTTGTCCTTTCTGGGAACCAGAAAGAGGCTTGAGTAAAATCCTTGTCCTTGCTCCTGTGGTGGTACCTTTTGAATAGCTCTCATATCCATGAGTGCTGTAATTTGTTTATGAGCCTCTGCCCATTGATTTGGTAGCAGATTTGGCATTCCTTTTAACCTTGGCAGAGTGTGGAAGTGGAACCTATAACCTTGAGATTCAATGCTGAGAACCCATTTGTCTTTGGTGATCATATGCCAATTGTGATAGAAAAGTGACAATTTTCCTCCCAAGGGGGCTGCCAAGAGAGGGCCGTTTGGCAGCTGTAGTGGGAAGTCATTGGGGCTGCTTTTTATATGGTTGGGGTCTGTCTTCCCCTTCTTTCTGACCTGATGCACCCCACTGTCGAGGCCTGTAAGGACCTTGTGGCTGACCTCTACCTCTTGGACGTCTGTATGTGCCCCTTTGAGGTCTGTCTGTAATTGGAAAGGACCAATTCTTTAGTTGGCCAGTTTCTGCTAAATCTAGGAGGCTGAAAGTACAGTTGTGTACGCTTACCATAAATGTAGATGTTCGAGTGTCTTCACTGTTGCAGTCATCACTGTTGGGTTCTTCCTGCTGGCAGGCAGTCCTCAGTCAGCCAGAATCCCAAAGTCTGGGTCCAGCGTTGGCTATTCAGTCATGCTCCCTGACATCAGAGCGCCAGGAGTACAAAGCTGCCAGCCGACGCCATGTTCTCCAGTTTTTCTTGCCCCAGATGTCAGGTGCCTAAAAATGAAGGCCAATAGTAAAAACCAAAAAATAACATACCACAATCCCCATAGCCTGTAGCAAGTACACCTCGGAAGAAAGGTGAAGTGGGTAAGCACACTAGTGAAAGTATAAGAGGGGACAGGAGGGAGGGTAACCCAGACTGCAACAGTGAAGACACTTGAACATCTACATTTATGGTAAGTGTACACAACTGTACTATGGTTCATCGTGTTTCACTGCTGCAGTCATCACTGTAGGGTTGAATCCCAAAGCTGAGATAAGGGGTGGTGGTTATAGAGAAGAGGGAGCGGCTAGAAGGCCCTGCAAGACTGCAGAAGCAAAGCCTGCCCTAGGACTTAAGAGTAGAGAGGTAGATTGTAGTGCTTAGAAAAAGTATGCACTGAACTCCAAGTTGCAGCTTCCAAAATATCTTTGGTAGGTACTCCCCTGAGAAAGGCAGCTGAAGTAGCAGCAGCTGTGGTAGAGTGAGTCCTAATTTTTCCTGGGATTTGCTTTCCATGATGAGAGAATCTGACTCCATGCGCAATCCATTTAGAAATGGTCTGTTTTGAAATGGCTTTTTCTTGGGAGTTTGTTGCATAAGAAACAAACAGTTGCTCTGTTTTCCTGATATCCTTGGTTCTGTCCAGGTAAAAACGAAGTTGTCTGTGTACATCCAAGGAATGCAAGATCCTTTCCCCCTTATTTTTGTGGATTAGTGAAAAAAGTTGGCAGGTGAATAGTTTGATTTAAAGCCACTTTGGAAACTACTTTAGGCATGAAAGTAGGATTAGTCCTTAAAGACACCCTATCTTGGTGAAAAATAACGTAAGGTTCCACAGCCATGAGTGCTTGTAACTCCGAGACTCTCCTGGCTGAAGTCAAAGCCAGTAGGATAGCGGTCTTCCATGATAAATATTTAATATCAGTTGTGGCAGCAGGTTCAAAAGGAGGCAGAGTGAGTTTCTCCAGAACATAGTTGAGGTCCCAGGTAGGTATGAGTGGTGTCCTAGGGGGCCTTAAATTCTTTGCTCCTCGAAGATATTGTTTCAGAAGTGGATGTGAAAAGAGTGGAGGGTCTGTACTGTAATGTGCAGAGATAGCAGAGGCATGAATTTTTATGGAGAAGAAGGCTAAACCCTTATGTAGCATGTCTGTCAGGTAAAGCAGAATCAGAGGGATATTAGGAATGAGAGGATCCAAATTCTGAGCAAGCATCCAGGTGCAAAATCTCTTCCATTTGCCTGCATAAGATTTTCTAGTGCTTGGCCATCTGGCTTCTAAGGTAACATCCATGACCTTTTTGGGAAGGGGAGGATTAATCATAGAGCCTGAATTCGCCAGGCTGTCAGGCTGAGAGTTTTGACATGAGAGTGCAGAACCTGGCCCTGGTGTTGGGACAATAGATTGGAAATCTGAGGCAAAATCCAAGGTGGTTCCTGAGATAGATTCTTCAGTGTTGAGTACCAGAATTAACGAGGGCAATTTGGGGCCAGTAGAATCATCATCTTGGGCTTGTCCTGTTTGATCTTTAACAACACCCGTGGTAGAAGAGGTAGTGGTGGAAAGGCATACCCCTTGAGGTTTTTCCAACTGAATGATAGTGCATCCACTTTCCATGCTAGCCTGTGAAAAGTCCTTGTGCAAAAAATCTGTAACTGGTGGTTGAGGGGGGATGCAAATAGATCTATGTCCGGGCAGCCCCAGGCTTCTGTAATCGTCTTGAATATGTGGGTGTCTAGCATCCACTCATGTGGGTCTGACAGGTTCCTGCTCAGGCTGTCTGCCAAAGTGTTTTGTTTCCCTGGCAGGAACCCAGCTTGTAGATCCACTTTGCAAGCTAGTGCTGTGTTCCATAGAGTCATGGCTAGTCTGCAAAGGGGGTAGGAATGCGAGCCCCCCTGCTTGTTTATGTACCACATAACTGTGGTGTTGTCTGTTCGCATCAGTAGTTGTCCTGGTTGTAGAAGATCCCTGAAAGCCAAGAGGGCATTCTGAACAGCTAACATCTCTTTTAAATTGATATGCAAGTCCTTCTGATCCTCTGTCCAAAAACCTTGCAGACCCTTTCCCTGCAAGTGGGCTCCCCATGCGTAATCCGAGACGTCTGTGGTCAACACTTGGCTGGCTGGAGGTAGACTGAAGGCTTTGCCTT
Source organism: Protopterus annectens (assembly GCF_019279795.1). NCBI lineage: Eukaryota > Metazoa > Chordata > Ceratodontiformes > Protopteridae > Protopterus > Protopterus annectens. The sequence goes on along the minus strand of NC_056743.1, from coordinate 1,788,379,610 downwards.
TGTTGCGAAGACATGCCATGGACCACCAATGGAATTCCTTTTGTAGGCAAGGCAAGACAGCAATCTGTGCGTCTAGACTGTGGCAATGCTGGGACCATACACTTTTTAGGTACCATTGTATTTTTCTCATATGAAGTTTTGCATTTGGTATGAGCAGGAGGCCATGTAACCCAAAGCCTGCAGGAATTTCCTTGTAGTTAGCAGAGTTACAGAAGCCAAGATTTTGAAAGTGGAAGCCAGCTGTAGTTGTTTTTCGGATGTCAGGAATGCCATCTGGGTTGTTGTGTTTAAAAGAGCACCCATAAAGGTTATCTGTTGTGTGGGGGTCAAATTTGACTTTTTTATGTTTACAGTGAATCCCAGGTACTTGAGAAGATTTTGAACAAATAGCAGGTGCTGGAGTAAAACATCCTTGCTGTCTGCTTGAATAAGGCAGTTGTCCAGATAAGGGTAAATTTGAATACCCTTGAGTCTGCAATAAGCTACTACTGGTGCCAGGCACTTGGTGAAGACCCTGGGCGCAGTAGACAAGCCAAAAGGCAGCGCAGAGAATTGGTAATGTTTCGAGCCGGCCTTGAACCGGAGGTATTTTCTGCACTCCTGTCTGATAGGGATGTGTAGGTAAGCCTCCTTTAAATCCAATGTCACCATCCATGCATTTTTGCTCAACATTGGCAGGAGCTGCTGCAGAGTACGCATTTTGAACTTTGGTATCTCCAGAAAAGTATTCAAGACTGACAGATCCAGGATGGGTCTCCATGAGTTTTGCTTTCTGGGAACTAGAAAGAGCCTTGAGTAAAAGCCCTGACCAGTCTCTGACTGTGGAACCAGTTCTATGGCCCTCATGGTCATGAGGGATCCCACCTGGTTTAATACCTCGGACCATTGGTGTTTTGGTAGGTCTGGCCATCCGTTTGGTCTTGGCAAGGTATGAAAGTGGAATTTGTAACATCTCGAAATTACATCCAGAACCCACTTGTCTTGGGTTATGCAAGTCCAATTTTGTTGAAAAAGAAAAAGTTTTCCTCCTACAGGGGCATCCAGGAGAGAAGTTCCTGGAGCCATGCAGAGGGAGTCATTGAGCCTGTTTTCTAAATGATTGAGGTCTGTCCTCTCCACCCCTGGGGGTAGAAGCACTCCATTGTCTAGGTCTGTAAGAGGCCTCCCTCTGGTGTGCCTATATCAACCCCTCTGAGACCTGTCTGAGCCGGGAAAAGACCAATTTTTTGTTGGCCAATTTCTGCTAAATCTAGGGGGCTGAACTTGTAAGAAATCCTTAACCGTTTGCATGGATTTTGCCTTATCCTCCATTTTCTTTATCACCTCTTCAGCCTTAGGCCTAAACAAAACATTATGCTGAACAGGAGCATTCAGTAACTTTGCTTTCACTTGATCAGGTAAGTTTTGCTCCTTTAACCAAGCATGTCTTATAATGACTGTGCCAGAGGCAGCCGCCCTGCAAGAAGCCTCCAAGGCATCAAAACCACAGTGTAAACCATGCTTCCCCACTTGTTCAGTAGCATGCATCAAATCATGTAATTCCTTATTATCTGCACATGCAGAAATGGTGCCTAACTTTTGTTTCATAACAGACAGTAGAAATTGCTGATATTTTAGCATATGAAATTGGCAATTTACAGCCCTAATTGATAAAGTAGCAGAAGTATACACTTTTTTGCCCCATCTCTCCAAAGCTATGGAATCCTTATCTGTCGGAATAGGATTTTTAGCAGAGGCAGCCTTAACCCCCCTTAGGACCCTGAGAAATGGTTTCTGGATCAGCAGTTGGATTTTTGCAAAGGAATTGGTGGGAGTCAGGGACCCTGTAATATCTGTCGGGCTTAGCAGGAGCTGGAGGAAAGGAGTCGGGAGTCAAATTAGCCTCAGAAAAAGCATCATCCATAATATCCAAAATAGAAGAAATAGCCAGGGGTCTATGTTGGGGAAGAAGGAAATCCCTGAGCCTTCTCTTAGATTCCGAGTACTCCTGTCCCTCCCAGTGAAAATGTTCCCTCGTCATGTAAAGTTTCCCCAAAAGAAAAATCCTCGGGGGAGAAGCTGAAGGAATAGATTCCTCAGCATCAGAATCCTCATAAGGAGGGAAAGAATATTCCTGTTCAGAGGAAGACACTGAAGAAATAGATGCCTGATTAGAAGAATCATATTCCAACTCTTGCCTTGGCCTTTTGTCTGGAGGGGGATGTGAACCCCTAATCATGGTTAGCAAGTCCTCCGCCATTTTAAGTAATTGTTTCTGTGATTTGGGTCCCGGATCAGAAGACGCCTGAGCTGGTGTCTTAGATTTAGGAGGAGTCTTTGTCCTGGCTTTTGCCTTTATCAGTAGCTGTGTAGGCCTGAAAACCCCCTCGGAAGCCGGTACCTGCACAGTGGCTCCGGACCCATCCAAGGGAGCATTGTCCGAAGGTCCTGCAGCTGGAGTGCTCAAAGACCTAGTTGGCTCCTCGTGAGAGTCCGTTTCAGCTATTGGTTCTGAAATGGCTGACGACAGGGGCTGCGAAAGCGCCTCACTGATGGCGGTCGAACCTGAAGCTGGCTCTGGTTGTGTAACATCGTCTGATTTGGACCTCGGAGGCCTGTCCTTATCCTTGCGTCGTTTGTGAACTCCGGTAGTCGGAAGCGTGTCAGACGACATTTTATAATTAAATCACCTACCGAAATTGTGAAAAGCAAAATCGTACCTCCGCTTAATCGTATGTTGGTTAAATCTAGCACAAAACCGACAACTAGCTACATCGTGGTCAGGGCCTAAGCAAGGAATACAGTAAGAATGGAAATCCTTATGAGGTATTTGCTTCACACAAGAAATGCAATTATTAACTTTTTCTGACATCGGACTGGAGCAAGAAAGAAGTTTCCCCAACGGGGTACTTAGCGTTGAGAAGAAGTAAGTCTTCGGACTGAAGCACGAAAAAATATCAGGAGTCAGCCGACCAGCACTTGCGAACTGCTTTCACCGCACGGCAAGAAAGACTGGAGAACATGGCGTCGGCTAGAAGCTTTGTACTCCTGGCGCTCTGACGTCAGGGAGCATGACTGAACAGCCGATGCCGGACCCAGACTTTGGGATTCTGGCCGACCGAGGACTGCCTGCCGGCAGGAAGAACCCAACAGTGATGACTGCAACAGTGAAACACGATGAACATCCTGTAAGAAATCCTTCACCGTTTGCATAGATTTTGCCTTATACTCCATTTTCTTTAGTACCTCTTCTGCCTTAACTCCAAATAACACATCCTGCTGCAAAGGTGCCACTCAATAATTTTGCTTTAACATGATCTGGTAACGTATGTTCTTTTAACCAAGCATGTCTTCTAATGACAGAGCCTGTAACTGCTGCTCTACAGGAGGCCTCTAAAGAATCAAAACCACATTGCAAAGTATGTTTTCCCACTTGTTCAGCTGCATGCAATAAATCCTGCATTTCTTTAAAATTAGGAGGATCTGAATCTGGAAGCATTTTTGTTTCGACTGAGACAACAAAAATTCCTGATATTTTAGCATGTGAAACTGGCAATTTAAGGCTCTCATTGCTAAAGTTGCAGATGTATATACCTTCTTTCCCCATCTGTCTAATGCTCTGGAATCTCTGTCAGAGGGAACTGAATTCTTGGCTGATGAGGCCTTAACCCCTTTGGGTCCCTGAGAAATAGTTTCTGGTCAGCGACAGGGCTTTTATACAGAAAGTTGTGAGAGTCAGGGACTCTGTAGTATCTGTCAGGTTTAAATGGGGCTGGAGGTAAGGAATCAGGATTTAAGCTGGATTCAGTATACACATCATCCACAATATCTAACACTGGCGGAATAGCAAGGGGTCTGTGTTGACGTAATAAAAGGAAGTCTCTGAGCCTTTTCTTGGATTCTGAGTAATCCTGGCCTTCCCAATGGAAATGCTCCCTCATGGTATGCAAGGTTTCCCCAAAGGAGCAGTCTTCAGGTGGAGAGGCTGATGGAATTGATTCCTCAGCATCAGAATCCTCATAAGGGGTAAAGAATATCCTATGTCTGAGGATAAATCTGAAGAGATGGACAGGACACCTGGTCAGATGAGTCATAGTCTGCATCCTGTCTAGGCCTTTTATCAGGAGGGGGATGGGACCCCCTGATCAGAGTGATTAGGTCTTCGGCCATTTTGAGCATTTGTTTCTTAGGCATCGAGGCCTGTTCTGGAGAATGCTGTATTTGTTTCTTTGGCTTTAAAGGAGGCTTAGACTTAGCTGAGGGTTTAATGCTTAACTGAGTAGGTCTGAAAACACCCTCTGTAGCTGTGGCTTGCTCAGCTACTCCAGATCCCTCTGAAAGGTTAGTCTCGGTAGGTTGAGTACACTTACCATAAATGTAGATGTTAGAGTGTCTTCACTGTTGCAGTAATGACTGTAGGGTTCTCCCCTGCCGGCAGGCAGTCCTTGGTCAGCCAGAATCCCAAAGTCTGGGTCCGGCGTCGGCTGCTCAGCCATGCTCCCTGACGTCAGAGCGCCAGGAGTACAAAGCTGGCAGCCGACGCCATGTTCTCCAGTTTTTCTTGCCCCAGATGCCAGGTGTTTCAAAATGAGTAAAATCCCATACCCTTTGCAAATACACCTCAGAAGAAGGGTGAAGAAGGGAACCACACAAAAGAAAAAATAAAGAGGGGACAGGAGGGAGGGTAACCCAGACTGCAACAGTGAAGACACTCGAACATCTACATTTATGGTAAGTGTACACAACTGTACTATGTTCATCGTGTTTCACTGTTGCAGACATGACTGTAGGATTGAATCCCAAAGCAGAAGAAAAGGGAGGTGGTCATAAAGTAGAGGGGGCGGCTAAAAGGCCCTGCAAGACTGCAGAAGCAAAGCCTGCCCTAGACGTAGAGTAGAGAGGTAGATTGTAGTGCTTAGAAAAAGTATGCACTGAACTCCAAGTTGCAGCTTCCAAAATGTCTTTGGTAGGAACTACCCTGAGGAAGGCAGCTGAAGTGGCAGCAGCTCTGGTAGAGTGAGTCCTTATACTCCCTGGGATTTGCTTTCCATGGTGTGACTAACAAAATCTGATTCCATGAGCAATCCATTTAGAAATGGTCTGTTTTGAAATGGCTTTACCTTGGGAACTTGAAGCATAAGAAACAAACAATTGCTCTGATTTCCTGATGTCCTTGGTTCTGTCCAGGTAAAAACGTAGTTGTCTGTGTACATCCAAGGAATGCAAGATCCTTTCCCCCCTATTTTGAGGACTGGGGAAAAAGTTGGCAGGTGAATAGTTTGATTTAAAGCCACTTTGGAAACCACCTTAGGCATGAAAGTAGGATTAGTCCTTAAAGACACCCTGTCTTGGTGAAAAATAATATAAGGTTCCGTAGCCATGAGAGCTTGCAACTCCGAAACTCTCCTGGCAGAGGTCAGAGCTAACAGGATGGCTGTCTTCCAAGATAAAAACTTGATGTCAGATGTGGCAGCAGGCTCAAAAGGAGGTAAGGTGAGTTTTTACAAAACATAGTTGAGATCCCAGGCAGGAATGGGTGGAGATCTAGGGGGCCTAAAGTTCTTAGCTCCTCTGAGAAACTGTCTCATGAGCTGGTGGGAAAAGATTGGAGGTTCTGAATTATAATGAGCAGAAATAGCAGAGGCATGTATCTTTATGGAAGAAAAAGAAATACCCTTATGTAAGAGGTCTGTCAGATAAAGTAAAATCAGAGGAATGTTAGGAATAAGAGGATCCGAATCCTGAGCCTGCATCCAGGTGCAAAATCTTTTCCATTTTCCTGCATAAGATTTTCTAGTGTTAGGACGTCTGGCTTCTAAAATGACATCCATAACCTGCTTGGGTAAGGGAGAATGAATCATAGGCCCTGGATTAACCAGGCAGCCAGGCTGAGAGTTTTGACATGGGAGTGTAGAACTTGACCCTGGAGTTGGGACAGAAGGTTCGCAGTCTGAGGTAAAACCCAAGGGGGCTCCAGAGAAAGGTTTTTCAGAGTTGGATACCAAAACTGTCGAGGCCAATTTGGGGCCAGTAAAATTATCATCTTGGGCTTGTCCTGTTTGATCTTTAATAACACCCGTGGAAGAAGAGGTAGAGGTGGGAAGGCATACCCAGAGAGGTTTCTCCAACTGAATGATAGTGCATCCACTTTCTAAGCTAGTTCGTGGAATGTCCTTGTGCAAAAAAGCTATAGTTGATGATCGAGGTGGGATGCAAAGCGGTCTATGTGAGGACATCCCCAGACTGCTGTAATCATCTTGAATATTTCGGTGTCCAGCATCCATTCGTGTGGGTCTGACAGGTTCCTACTCAGACTGTCTGCCAGGATGTTTTGCTTCCCTGGTAGAAACTGAGCTTGAAGGTACAGTTTGTAAGCCAGAGCTGTGTTCCATAGATTCATGGCTAGTCTGCAAAGGGGATAGGAATGTGATCTCCCTTGCTTGTTTATGTACCACATAACTGTGGTGTTGTCTGTCCGCATCAATAGTTATCCTGGTAGTAGAAGATTCCTGAAGGCCAATAGAGCGTTCTGAACGGCTAACATTTTCTTTAAATTGATATGCAGGTGCTTCTGATCCTTTGTCCAAAGGCCCTGCAGACAGTTGCCTTGCAAATGGGCTCCCCAGGCATAATCCGAGGCGTCCGTGGTTAGTATCTGACTGGCTGGAGGCAGACTGAAGGCCTTTCCCTTTGTTTTGAGTACATGCCTTGGACCACCAAAGGAATTCCTTCTGAAGACAAGGCAGGACGGTGATCTGTATGTTCAAACTGTGGCAATGCTGAGACCATACACTTTTTAGGTACCACTGTATTTTCCTTATATGTAGTCTTGCATATGGTACGAGAAGGATGCAGGAGGCCATGTAACCCAAAGCCTGCAGGAATTTCCTTGCAGATAGCTGAGTTAATGATGCCAAGGTTTTGAAAGTTGAAGTCAGCTGTAATTGTTTTTCGTGTGTCAGAAATGCCATCTGGGTTGTTGTGTTTAGAAGGGCACCCAGAAAAGTTATCTGTTGTGAGGGTGTCAAATTTGACTTTTTTATGTTTACAGTGAATCCCAGGAACTTGAGAAGTTTTTGAACAAATTCTAGATGCTGGAGTAAGACATCCTTGCTGTCTGCCTGAATAAGACAGTCGTCCAGATAAGGGTAAATTTGAATTCCCTTGAGTCTGCAATAAGCTACTACTGGAGCCAGGCATTTGGTGAAGACCATGGGCGCTGTAGACAATCCAAAGGGCAGCGCAGAGAATTGATAGTGCCTCGATCCGGCCTTGAACCTGAGGTATTTTCTGCACTCCTGCCTGATGGGAATGTGTAAATAAGCCTCCTTTAAATCCAAAGTTACCATCCATGCATTTTTGGTCAGCATTGAAAGTAGCTGCTGCAGAGTAAGCATCTTGAATTTTGGTACCTCGAGAAAAGTGTTCAAGACTGACAGATCCAGAATGGGTCTCCATGAATTTTGCTTTCTGGGGACTAGAAAAAGCCTTGAGTAAAAACCTTGTCCCATTTCTGAAAGTGGAACCAGTTCTATGGCTATCAAAGCCAAGAGGGCTTCCACCTGGTTTAAGGCCTCTAACCATTGATGTTTTGGTAGGTCCGGCCATCCGCTTGGTCTTGGTAGGGTATGAAAATGGAATTTGTAACCTCTTGAAACCACATCCAGAACCCACTTGTCTTGGGTTATACGAGTCCAATTTAGGTGAAAGAGAGAAAGTTTTCCTCCGAGAGGGGCTTCCAGGCAAGAAGTTCCTGCAGCCCAACAGGGGGAGTCATTGAACCTGTTTTCTATGAGCTTGCGACCTGTCCTCTCCTCCCCCTAGGGGTGGAAGCAGTCCACTGTCTTGGTCTATAAGAGGCTTGCGTTTGGGGCCTTCCTCGGGAGCGTCTGTATCTACCCCTCTGAGGCCTGTCTGAATTGGGAAAGGACCAATTTTTAGTAGGCCAATTCCTACTAAATCTGGGTGGCTGTACTTGTAAGAAATCCTTAACTGTTTGCATGGATTTTGCCTTGTCCTCCATCTTCTTTATCACCTCTTCAGCCTTTAATCCAAACAAAACATTATGTTGAACAGGAGCATCCAATAACTTAGTTTTTACTTGACCTGGCAAGTTTTGTTCCTTTAACCAAGCATGTCTTCTAATGACTGTGCCAGAGGCAGCAGCCCTACAAGAAGCCTCCAAGGCATCAAAACACAGTGTAAACCATGCTTCCCTACTTGTTCAGTGGCATGCATTAAGTCGTGTAATTCCTTATCTGTACAAGCAGAAATGGAAGTTAGCTTTTGTTTCAAAACAGACAAAAGAAATTGCTGGTATTTCAGCATATGAAACTGACAGTTTAAAGCCCTAATAGATAAAGTTGCAGAAGTGTGCACTTTTTTGCCCCATCTTTCTAAAGATCTGGAATCCTTCTCAGTGGGAATGGGTTTTTTTGCAGAAGCGGCCTTAACCCCCTTAGGGCCCTGAGAAATGGTTTCAGGATCAGTAGTAGGATTCTTGTATAAAAACTGGTGGGAATCAGGAACCCTGTAATATCTGTCTGGCTTAACAGGAGCTGGAGGAAAAGAGTCAGGAGTTAAGTTAACCTCCGAAAAAGCATCATCCACAATATTCAAAACAGGAGAGATAGCCAGGGGTCTATGTTGGGGTAGAAGAAGGAAATCCCTAAGTCTCTTCTTAGATTCCGAGTACTCCTGTCCTTCCCAGTGAAAATGTTCCCTCATTTCATGTAAGGTTTGCCCAAAAGAAAAATCCTCAGGGGGAGAAGCTGAAGGAATGGATTCCTCAGCATCAGAATCCTCATAAGGAGGGAAAGAATAATCCTGGTCAGAAGAAGAAACTGAAGAAACAGAAGCCTGATCAGAGGAGTCGCAATACAATTCCTGCCTTGGCCTTTTGTCTGGAGGGGGATGTGAACCCCTAATCATAGTAAGCAAGTCCTCCGCCATCTTAAGTAACGGTTTCTGAGACTTGGGTCCCGTATCAGAAGAGGCCTGGGCTGTAGTCTTTGATTTGGAAGGAGTCTTTGCCTTTGTCTTTGGCTTTGCCTTCATCAGAAACTGAGTAGGCCTGAAAACCCCTCGGAAGCCGGTACCTGCACAGTGGCTCCGGACCCATCCGAAGGAGCATTGTCGAAGGTCCTGCAACTGAAATATTCAAAGGCCTCGTTGGCTCCTCGTGGGAGTCCGTTTCGGCCATCGGTTCCGAAATGGCCGACGACAGGGGCTGCAAAAGCGCCTCACTGACGACTGCCGAACCTGAAGCTGGCTCTGCTTGTACAATATCGTCTGATTTGGACCTCGGAGGCCTGTCTGTATCCTTGCGCCGTTTGTGAACTCCAGTAGCCGGAAGCGTGTCCGACGACATTTTGTAATTAAAACGCCTACCGAAGTAATGAAATGCAAAATCGTACCTTCGTTTAATAGTACGTTGATTAAATCTAGCACAAAACCGACAACTAGCTACGTCGTGGTCAGGGCCTAAGCAAGGAATACAGTAAGAATGAAAATCCTTATGAGGTATTTGCTTCCCACATGAAATACAATTATTAACTTTTTCTGACATCGGACTGGAGCAAGAAAAAAGTTTCCCCAACGGGGTACTTAGCTTTGAGTAGGAGAAGAAAGTCTTCGGACTGAAGTACGATTAGAAAAAATGGTCAGGAGTCAGCCAACCGGCACTTGCGAACTGCTATCACCGCACGGCAAGAAAGACTGGAGAACATGGCATCGGCTGCCAGCTTTGTACTCCTGGCGCTCTGACGTCAGAGAGCATGGCTAAGCAGCCGACGCCGGACCCAGACTTTGGGATTCTGGCTGATTGAGGACCGCCTGCCGGCAGGGGAGAACCCTACAGTCATGACTGCAACAGTGAAACACGAACATCTTGTGCGTCTGAAGGCCCAGCCATCCCCATATGGGAGTCAGATGCGGCTTGTGGTTGTACAGAAGCGGTAGTCAGGGGCTGCGAAGGCGCCTCGCTGAAAACTGGAGAACCGGCGACTGGCCTAGAAGAGGTTTCGTAGTCAGTTTTGGGCCTCGGATGCCTATCCTTGTCTTTGCACTTTTTGTGTATTCCGGTCGTCTGAAGTTCCGATGGCATGGTATAGTTGAATTTTCTACCAAAATAATGTCGGGCAAAATCAAATAAGAAGTTATGTCTTACCATAACGATCCATGTGAATTGTTCATCTCGCCTTTGTTCTTACACACGGGTTCGGAGCCGATCCTCGGCTCCGAGTCAGCCGCATCACCAGCTCCGCATCTTCGAGAAAGCTCGAGGCACAGTAATATCCCATGATCCTCAGGTGCTAACCCTCAGATCTAGTTTGCTATACCAGAAGAATCCCTTTTAGAACTGTGTCTAGAACACTTATAAACAGATACTGCACTGTGTCTGGAACCCTACTGTCAAGTAGAGGAGAAAAGATGCCATTACTAATGCACAATAACATGCCAACCATATCTAGAAAAGGCTGAAAAGGAATCTAGGTGAAAACCGTTCTCCCAGACCGCAGGACGGGGGATGGAGGGGGGGAATGTAAGAACAAAGGCGAGATGAACAATTCACGTGGATCGTTATGGTAAGACATAACTTCTTAATGTGAAATTGTTCAATCTCGCCATTTGTTCTTACACACGGGTAGCGTTCTTAATGTGAAATTGTTCAATCTCGCCATTTGTTCTTACACACGGGTAGCGTCTCTAGCTCCTTTTTCCCCGGGTGGCTCAAGGGAGAACATTCCTGAGTACAGTGGAACCAAACGTCGCCCTGTCCCTGGAGCTTTTGTCTAGCTTATAGTGGGCGATAAAAAGTACCGTTTTGTACCTACCATAAATGTAGATGTCCGAACAGGATAGCATCTGCAGTCCTTACAAATGGGTTGTCCTGTCGTCAGGCAGCCCTTCGGTCGGCCGGATTCCAAAGTCTGGGTCTGGCCTCGGCTGGTGTCGCACTTCACCCGACGTCATCACTGCAGGTCTTCGGGTATAAAGGCATCAGCCGACGCCATTTTCCTCAGTGTTTCTTGCCCCAGATGCCAGTTGCCCTCTTGGATAGCTAAATTTTTGGATAAATGCCAATGTTTCCAAAAGTAGAAGGCAAACACAAAAAATAAGCATGTATGTACATAAATACAAACAAATACACCATAAGAAATCCCCCCCCAGCTAGCTATTAGGTGGGCAAATACCCTAGGAGTACCCCAGATGGGAATGAGAGTGGGTAATCCTGACTGCAGATGCTATCCTGTTCGACATCTACATTTATGGTAGGTACAAAACTGTACTATGTCCTTCAAGGATGCATCTGCAGTCCTTACAAATGGGTAGAATACCATAGCCAAACTAGGGGAGGAGGAAGAAGAAATTATGGTGTAGTTAGGATCCCTTGCAAAACAGCAGTGGCAAACCCTGCTCGGGATCTAGAGTATAGAGGTAAGTTATAATGCTTGGCAAATGTATGCACGGAGGTCCAAGTAGCAGCCTCTATAATGTCCTTGGTAGCCACTCCTCGTAAGAAAGCTGTGGTAGTGGCTGTAGCCCTTGTAGAATGAGGCCTTATGTTCTGTGGAATTTGCTTTCCATGGTAGGAGTAACAGAATCGTATGCAATTTCCTATCCACTTGGAGATTGTCTGTTTGGAAATTGCTTTTCCTTCCCTTCCTGTTGCATATGCTACTAGAAGCTGGTCAGTTTTTCTATTGCCCTTGGTTCTGTCTAGGTAGTAGCGCAGCTGTCTATGTACATCCAAGGTATGCAGCAGTCTTTCCCCCCTGTTCTGTGGATTGGGAAAGAAGGTAGGTAGGTGGATTGCCTGGTTTAGAGACACTCTGGATACCACCTTAGGCATAAATGTAGGATTAGTTCTCATGGACACTCTATCTTGATGGAAGATTAGGAAGGGTTGTACTGCCATTAAAGCCTGTAGTTCCGAAACCCTTCTTGCTGAAGTAATTGCCAGCAGGAAAGCAGTTTTCCAGGATAGGTGTTGAAGATCTGCTGTTGCTGCTGGTTAAAATGGAGGGAGTGTCAATTTTTCTAGCACAAAGTTCAAGTCCCATGCTGGTAATGGTGGTTTCCTAGGAGGCTTTACATTCTTGATTCCTCTCAGAAACTGCCTGAGTAGAGGATGTGAGAAGACAGGGGGATCGAAGCTGTATTCTGCAGAAATAGCTGATGCATGTATCTTGATGGAGGAATAGGACAGGCCTGTATGGAGAAGCTCTGCCAAATACTCCAGGATGTTGGCAATATCTACCTTTGACACATCTTTCCCTCTTTCAGTACTCCAAATGACAAACCTTTTCCATTTTCCTGCATAGTTCCTTCTTGTTGAAGGTCTGCGGGCCTCAAGGATAATGTCTTTAACCCTTTGGGATAAATCTGGGTTAGTTGCTCTTATGTAATGTTCCAGGCAGTCAGTTGCAGAGTTTTCAGGTTTGGATGCAGGATGTTGTAGTCGCTCTGAGTTAACATCAAAGGAATCAGGGGTAGTGTCCACGTTTCCCCCCCGAGACATGCTCCTCAGTAATGGGTACCAATGTTGTCTTGGCCAATTTGGAGCTATCAGAATTATCCTTGGACGTTCCTCTTTGATTTTCAGTAGTACCTTGTGCATCAAAGGAAGAGGTGGAAATGCATATGCTGTCAGGCCTTTCCAACTGAAGGATAGAGAGCCCACCTTCCAAGCAAGTGGGTGGTATGTCCTTGTGCAGAATTTCTTGAGCTGGTGATTGAGTGGGGATGCGAATAGGTCTATTTGTGGCATTCCCATTTCTTTGTGATGGCCTTGAAGATGTCCGGGTGTAGCATCCATTCGTGAGCATCCGAGGTAGTTCTGCTTAACATGTCTGCTAGGATGTTTTCTTTTCCCGGTACAAATATTGCCTGTAACTGAATGTTGTAACTCAGAGCCATATTCCATAGGTCCAGAGCCATTCGGCATATGGGGTATGAATGAGTGCCTCCCTGTTTGTTGATGTACCACATGACTGTGGTGTTGTCTGTCCTTATCATCAATTGGCTTTCTTTGAGGAATGGTCTGAAATTCTGGATTGCTAGTTTTACTGCCAGCATTTCTTTTTGATTTATGTGCAGGTGCAGCTGATCTGGAGTCCATAAGCCTTGAATGCACTTGTCCAGCATGTGGGCACCCCAACCGAGGTCTGAGGCGTCCGTTGTGATGGTTTGGCTTGGTTGAATGCTGTGGAAGGACAAACCTGGGTTTGACTGGCATGCCTGAGCCCACCATAGGAACTCTTGTTTCAGGCATGGGATTAGTGGTATTTCGGTTTCTAAGCTGTGCCTGTGTTGAGACCATAAATTCTTTAGGTACCACTGTAGCTTTCTCATATGCAGTCTGGCATGGGGGACCAGGATTATGCAGGATGCCATGAAGCCTAAGGCCTGTAGTACTTTCCTTGCTGTTAGTTTGTTCTGCTTTGTTAATGCCAAGAAGTAAAGAGGAAGTTGTTCTTGTTTTTCTGCAGTTAGGAATGCCATCTGTTTTACTGTGTCCAATTCTGCACCCAAGAATGTTCTTGTTTGGGATGGTATCAGTCTTGACTTTTTTAAATTGACTGTGTATCCCAGGGCTTGTAGTAAGCAAATGACTCTTTGCAAGTCTTGTGTCAGCTTGTTTTTGTTGTCCGCTTGTATCAGGCAGTCGTCCAGGTATGGATAAATTTGGATTCCCTGAAGCCTGCAGTGAGCGATTACTGATGCCAGGCATTTCGCGAACACTCTGGGCGCAGTAGATAAGCCAAAGGGCAATGCTGAGAATTGATAATGCTCTGATCCTGCAAGAAATCTGAGGTATCTTCTGCAATTTGGTCGTATGGGGACGTTCAGGTATGCCTCCTTGAGATCTAGAGTTACCAGCCAATACTCCTTGCCCAGCATGGGAAGAAGTTGCTGTAGGGTCAGCATTTTGAATTTTGGAACAATGATGAATGTGTTTAAAGCGGACAGATCGAGAATAGGTCTCCAACTTTTCTCTTTTCTTGGTACTAGGAAGAGTCTGGAGTAAAATCCCTTGCCCTGTTCTGTAGGTGGTACCCTTTCCACAGCTCTCATCTTTGTTAATTGAGCTGTTTGTTTTAGAGCTTCTGTCTTTTGATTTGGTGGTAGGTTTGGCATTCCTCTTTTTACTGGTAAAGTGTGGAAATGAAACCTGTAGCCTTGGTCTATAGTTTGCAAAATCCACTTGTCTCTTGTGATATAGTGCCAGTTTTTTGAAAATAAGGCTAACTTTCCGCCTAAGGGTGCTGCTATTTGTTCCCTGGTAGGCGGTGTCAGAGCCAAGTCACTGTGATTGTCCTGTTGCAGTGGTAGTGGTTGTATCTGTGCCTCGTTGGTTATTGCCTTGCCACTGGCGTCCCCTGTAGGCACCTCCTCTGGAATTCTGCCTCTTGAACGCCTATTCCTGCCTCTCTGAGTTTTAGAGGAGTCTGGAAAGGACCAATTTTTGGGGGCTGAACCTGTAAGAAATCTTTAACTGTTTGTACAGATTTTGCCTTCTCTTCCATTTTCTTCATTACCTGTTGGGCAGGAGAACCAAATAGACTGACCTTATCCATAGGAGCATCTAATAGCTTTGCTTTAACATGATCCGGCAAGACCTGTTCTTTCAACCATGCATGCCTTCTTATAACTGTGCCAGTCATGGCTGATCTAAATGAAGCCTCCAGTGCATCATAGCCACATTTTAAAGAATGGTTACTAACCTGCTGAATGTTATTCACCATTTCTAGAACATATTTCTTATCTAAGGAATCATCAGAGGACAGTTTCTTAGTTAACTGATCAAGCATAAACTCTTGGTATTGGATCATATGAAACTGACAGTTCAAAGCTCTAGCTGAGAGAGTAGCAGAGGTGTATACTTTTTTACCCCATCTCTCTAAGGACCTGGATTCCCTTTCAGAAGGGAGAGGGTTTTTCGCTGAGGTCGAAGCTACTGCCTTAGGCCCCTGGGAGATGGTCTCAGGATCTGCAAAAGGAGCCTTGTATAAGTGGTGATGAGTGTCCGGGACCCTGTAAAACCTATCGGGCTTAGCAGGGGCTGGAGGTAAAGTATCAGGAGCAGTGCAAGCATCATTAAATGCATCATCCACAACAGGAAGAACTGGAGGTATAGCTAAAGGCCTATGTTGCGGTAAGTGTAAAAAGGTCCTAAGCCTTTTTCTTGAATCTGAGAAATCTTGTCCCTGCCATTGGAATTGCTCTCTCATGGCATGTAAGGTTTCCCCAAAGGAAAATTCCTCTGGTGGAGAGGCAGAAGGAATCGATTCTTCAGCATCGGAATCTTCATAAGTAGAAAAAGGAGCCTCTGGATGGTCTGTGTTGTCTGTATCAGAAGAGTCATCTGAGGACACTGGCTTAGGGGGCTCTGCTCTAGGTCTCTTTTCTGGAGGTTGAGAGCCCCTGTCTGGGTGAGATTGGGATCCCCTTATTAAAGAGATGAGAGCCTCTGCCAGAGTATGCATTTGGGAACTGGAAATGGGCCTGTGAGAGGGGGGCTTAACAGGCACAGACTTAGCAGTTTTGGCTGCTTTGGCCCTGGCAAAGGCCTTTATAGACATGGCTGCAGGAGGCCTAGCAGCACCACGTGCTGGGGTAGAGACACCCAAAGGGATGGTGTCCGATAATTCTTGAGAAACCACAGTAGTAGGCAAAACTTCAGAGGCCGATTCAACTAGGGTAGAAGGGGCCTCGGTAGTAGTCATGGATTCGGTTGAAGATTGACCCGTCTGCTCTGTTTCGGCCGAAACAGAGACACTCGCGGTTTGCTTAACCGTGGTTTCGGCCGAAACCGCGGACCGCAAGTGTCGGTCCTTTTCTTTGCGTTTCTTAACAATTTGAGTAGTCGGAGGATCCGACGGCATAATGTACGCAAAATCTGAGCTGAAAAATTGTTCAGCAAACTCCGACCGACGCCTAAGCGTTCGTCGGTTGAAGGAAGCACAGGCTAAACAAGCTGCTACGTCGTGGTCTGGGCCTAAACAAGGTAAGCAGTAAGAGTGGAAATCTTTATGAGGTATTTGTTTCCCACAAGTTAAACAGTTATTCACTTTTTCTGACATCGGCTGAGGCAAGAAAGAGTCCCCAACGGGGTACTTAGCTTTTAGAAGTCTTCAAGTAGTATTCGGTAGTAGTAATCTCTGGATCTGACCGACCGGCACTTGCGAACAGCTTCTGCTTGGCCACGCGGCAAGAAAGACTGAGGAAAATGGCGTCGGCTGATGCCTTTATACCCGAAGACCTGCAGTGATGACGTCGGGTGAAGTGCGACACCAGCCGAGGCCAGACCCAGACTTTGGAATCCGGCCGACCGAAGGGCTGCCTGACAACAAGACAACCCATTTGTAAGGACTGCAGATGCATCCTTGAAGGACATGTATGTGGTTTTGCCCAAGTTGCCGCTGCACAAATGGTATCTAAAGGCAAACTAGCAGTATGGGCTGAAGAGGTAGCAATCGCCCTTGTAGAATGAGCTCTGGGTTTGAAAAGGAGTTGCTGTTTCGATTCAGCATATACCAAATTTATGCAATCCGAGAGCCATTTGGATAAGGTAACCTTCGTTACTGCCTGTCCTTTTCTTTGGTCAGCATATGAGACAAATAGTTGATCTGACTTTCTGTACTCTTTTGTCCTATGCAAGTAAAATCTTAGTTGTCTGTGAACGTCCAACTTGTGCAATCTGTATTCTAGCTTATTGGAATGATTTTTAAAGAAGGTAGGTAGTTCGACAGATTGATTGATGTTCTGAATCGAACAAACCTTCGGAAGGAAGGACGGATTGGTGCGCAAGGTTACTCTATCTGGATGAAAAATCATGTACGGGGGTCAGATAGATAGAGCCTGTAACTCTGAAACTCTCCTGGCGGAAGTGAGGGCAACCAGAAAAAGTGTTTTCCATGAAAGAAATTTTAACGGAGTTGTGGCTGCTGGTTCAAATGGGGGCAACATGAGTTGTGACAGCATGAGATTAAGATTCCAAGGGGCTATTGGATTACGAAAGGGGGGACGGAAGTGAAAGGTACCTTTCATGAAGGCTTTACAAAGCCTGTGGGACATAAGAGAACCATCCTCACGGCCAATATGAAAATTGGATATAGCGGCCAGTTGAACCCTTATAGTGGATGTTGATGCTCCTTCTTGAAAAAGTGTGGTGAGGAAATCTAGTATCTTGTGTACTGGAGCCCCGAATGGATCTATACCTTGTTTGGAGGCCCAGTGCGCAAAACGGTTCCATTTGCTGTTGTACAATTTCCTTGTAGATGGTTTGTGAGAAGATACAATAATTTGTTGTACTGCAGGGGTTAGTAACTCCGACCTGGCTAAGATGGGAAGCGGAGCAGCCAAGCTGTCAGTTTGAGGGACTTGAGGAAGGTGTGAGGAACTCCCGACGAATGTGTCAACAGGTCTGGCTCCGGGTCCAGTATCCATGGTTCCTCCACTTGATGAGATTGAAGGAAGGGAAACCAGATTTGTCGAGGCCAGAATGGGGCTATCAGTATTATGGTCCTGTCCAGACGTTTGGCTTTCTGCAAAAACCTGGGAATTAGTGGAACAGGAGGAAAAGCGTAAAGGAGACCCGGGGCCAATCGTATACCAGTGCATCCCTGGGGACACCCCTCTGGAGGGGGTAACAGGTCAAAGTAGCTTCTGCATTTGGCATTCAATGGGGATGCAAACAGGTCGCAGCAAGGCTGGCCCCATCTGCGGAAGATCTCTTCCGCCACTTGAGGTTTGAGGGACCACTCGTGAGGGAACAGGATGGCTCTGCTCAACCTGTCCGCGATTACGTTGGAAGTCCCCGGGATGTGCGTTGCTATCAGAAAGCGTCCAGTGTGCTTTGCCCATTGCCAAATTCTGAGGGCCTCTCTGCATAACGGGTAAGATCTAATTCCCCCTTGCTTGTTTATGTACCAGACCACTGACATGCTGTCTGAACTGTCACTGTTCCCCGAGGTAAGGACTTGTGAAAGTGTTGCAACGCTAGAAACACTGCACTCAGCTCTAGAACATTGATGTGCAGATTGTACTCCAAGTTGGACCATTGACCTTGGACTGTTTGTCCCTGAAAGAATCCCCCCACCCTATCAGGGAAGCGTCCGTGGTTAAAGTTGCTACCGGACTGGGTAAGGACAAACGGTCATCCTAGTGTTAGCTCTTGACTGTGTATCCACCACAAGAGATCCTTCTTGCAAGAATTCGTGATCAAGACTTCGTGAGACAGTGGAAGTTGTAGATATGACCACTGGGCGAATAGCATCCATTGAAGAATCCTCATGTGCATCCTGCCTAAAGGAACTACAAGGGAGGCTGCCATCAAGCCTAGCACTCTTAATATTTGTCGTGCAGGGACTCTCTTGTTGTGAAGAAGGAGCAAAATTTGATGCCTGAGGTCTGATACTCTTGGTGGGGGGAGAGTAACTTGAGCCAGGGAAGTGTCTAGCTGTGCTCCTATAAATAAGATACGCTGTGACGGCGATAAGGCAGATTTTCCAAAATTCACCGTTATGCCTAGTGAAGAGCAAAGACTGATGGTGTAGTCCCTGGCTTGTAGAAGACGATACTCGGTGGTGGCGGATAGGAGCCAGTCGTCTAGATAAGGATACACCCGGAATCTGTTTCGTCTCAAGTGAGACGCTACTACTGCCATGCATTTGTTGAACACCCTGGGGGCTGAGGTGAGACCAAAGGGCAGAGCGCGAAACTGGAAATGACTGGCTCCCAGCCGGAAGCGCAAGTGATCTCTGGACGCCCTGGCCATCTTGATATGGTAGTATGCGTCTTTGAGATCTATAGAGCACATCCAGTCGCCCTTCTGCAGAAAAGGGAGGATTGACTGAAGCGTGACCATCCGGAACTTTTCCTTTTTCACAAAGGTATTTAACTTGCTGAGGTCTAAAATTGGCCTCCAGTCCCCGGTTTTCTTTGGAACTAAAAAGAACCTTGAGTAAGTTCCGGATCCTATTTGGTCCACTGGGACTGGTTGGATGGCTCTGTTTTCGAGCAACCTTCCTATCTCTATGGTTGCTTGGTCTCGCAGACTGGGTGGAACGTCTGGGAGTTTTTTGGAGTTGGGTGGCATTTTTATGAAGGGGATGTTGTAGCCTCTGGTAACTATGCTTTTTACCCAGTAATCTGATGTAAGATTTAGCCAGGCCTCTGGGTATAAAGCCAAGCGACCCCCGACTGCCTCCAGAGTAGGACAGCCGGGCCTGCACTCAGGAGTGCTGGAAGGGCTTTCCAGAGAAGGTCTCTCTGTCACCCTGATTTTGCGGACCCCCTCTGCCGGCTGGGCGGCGTCTTCCGTTTCTTCCCCCTCCTCTGCCTCTGGAGGGGGCGTCACTTTGGGTGTGCTGAAAAGATCCCGGAGTCTTTCGAAACCACATTTTTCCCTCCTCGTTGCCCTTTAGGGTAGGGTCTAGATGGAACGGAAAAACAGACCCCTACAGCAGACAAGGCTTCCCTTCTTGTTCACACCTCGTGAGAGTCTCCTTTACTTTGGGCCCAAACAAGGAGGCACCATCGAAGGGGGCGTTGGCAAAGGAAGACTTAAAGGCTTCAACAAAGGAGCATAAGCGCAACCAGGATTGTCTTCTCAGGGCGATCGCTGAAGCTGCCGCTCTACTCGACCCTTCGGCTGTGTATGAAATCAGCCTCATGGACGAGCTGACTATGGAATTTAGGGTGTTAAGTTGCGCTGTCACTTTCTCGGCGAGAAGCAGCATCTGTGTGTCCCTGGAGAGTATCTCCCAGTTCCTTAATAAGATCTCTCTGTAAACGCGTGAAATGCGTAAGGTAGTTGAGCGATCGGATGGAAAAAGTCGCCGAACTAAATATGCGCTTCCCATATCTATCCATTGTCCTAGAATCCTTATTAGGAGGATGGACAGAGGAAGATGATTCAGACATCTCTTTCTTAGTGGCCGCCGCCACCACCATAGTATCTACGGGAACTCCTTTTGTAAGATAGGATTTATCTTGGGGAGCCGTCATGTATTTGTTTGGTTTACGAGGGACTGGTTCCACTGTATCAGGTGTTTCTCAAGCCCTCCGAGCTATCAGATCCATGAGATAGTCAAAGGGTGGAGTCACCCAGGAGGTAGAAGGTTGAGTCCCAAATGCCTTCAGTAAGACCGATTCATCCACAGAAGGGGTAAGGGTTTGCCAGTCCCCTCTTTGCTTCAGGATTTCCAAAATGTCTGCAAACGAGACATCCTCAGAAGTGGACCGTGGGGACCCTTCTGTTTCATCTAAATCGGTATCAGATGTGAGAGATTCCTGAGGGGAATCAATGTGCCTCCTCTTGCACAGTCGTTTCCTCGGAACATCCTCAGCGGGAGCTTCTGGGGATGCATCTGAGGAACCAGAGTCACCCTGTGGGGAATTCTGAGGCATTGGGTCTCGATGCTTGCTAGGTACCGAAGGCACAGAAGCAGAACGCGGACCTTTTGGGGAAGGAGATGAAGATACCGATGAAGTATGTGTCTGATCAGACAAGACCTTCCTCATGATGTCAAAGGCACCGGTGCCCCGACCCGAAGAAGGAGGTCGTTTCTCTGGAATCGGAACCACGGGCTCCGACACCGAGAACGGGTCAGAACTGATCTGAGCCGAGGCACCGAGGGGAAGAGTCGGAACAGATATCTCGGTTCGACTATCCCCCCCCGGAACCCAGGAAAGATCTTCGGCTCAGAGACTCTCCGGCTGGTTCCGAAGGAGTCGAGGTCAACGGAGCAGATAGCACTACTGGAGGCTTCGGCACCGAGGGCTCTACAATCATCGGTTCTTCGACTCCTAACACCAATGACTCGACGGGTCTCGGAGGAGGAAGTGTAGAGGGAACTGGAATAGCTTCGAGTTTCGAAACCAGCTGGGACGAAACCTCTATTAATTTGGACAAAGCTGAGTTCTCCATGAGCTTCTGTACCACTCGGTCCACATCGGAGTCAGAAAGTGGCCTCGAAGAACGGGTCGAAGGGATCGAAGCCGTCACCGAGCAAAGGATAGCAGACGGTGGTACCTCTGATACCGGCTCCAAGACCTGAGCCTCGTGCAGAGA
Source organism: Protopterus annectens (assembly GCF_019279795.1). Taxonomy (NCBI): domain Eukaryota; kingdom Metazoa; phylum Chordata; order Ceratodontiformes; family Protopteridae; genus Protopterus; species Protopterus annectens. The sequence continues at coordinate 1,788,358,549 of NC_056743.1, read as the reverse complement.
TAAAGTCTCGACACCCAGCACCGAAGTCATAGGAGCCGGTGTCCGAATCTGAAAAGAGGTGCTCGGAGCCGATGACTTGGGCTCAGACACTCGAAGACTTCGACCCCTTCGAAGACCTTGAAACCTGTTCAGCCTTGTCCAGGGCCTCCTGAAACTCGGGTTTAAGCAACCCTCTGTCCACCAACTTCCTGCGTCTTTCCAGCATGACCCTCTCACTAAAGGAATGACAGATGGAACAGTCTTCCTGCAAGTGGAGAGGGCCAAGACAGTAGACGCAGGATGAGTGGTTGTCAGTAATGGACATCTTCTGTCCGCACTGACACCTTTTAAAACCACTTTTGGTCTTTTCTGACATTTTTAACATAAAGGGAAAAATCCAAGAAAAAAACACAGCACTCTTAAGAAAAAATCCCTATAAAACAAATTTAAATGTAATATATATATATATATATATATATATATATATATATATATATATATATATATATATATATATATCTCTAAAAACGATCAAACGATCTTTTTTTTTTTTTTTAAAAGTACTGCAAATTCTTACAGAAAAAACGGCCTAAGGCCTTTACTAAGAACAAACTAACTAAACTAATCTTAAACAACAACTATATAATAAACTTATCAAACATTATAAAGAAAGAGTATAAAATGTAAAATTAGAAGTATAAAACAAGAAATACATAGTAAAATTTCTACTGGCCCGAGCCTCTCGATGCGATCTGCTGCTAGTGGCAAACTAGATCTGAGGGTTAGCACCTGAGGATCATGGGATATTACTGTGCCTCGAGCTTTCTCGAAGATGCGGAGCTGGTGATGCGGCCGACTCGGAGCCGAGGATCGGCTCCGAACCAGTGTGTAAGAACAAACGGCGAGATTGAACAATTTCACATCAGACGTTTAATAGTGCGCTTGTTAAATCTAGCACAAAACTGACAACCAGTGATGTTGTGCTCAGGGCCTAGGCATGGGATACAATAGGAATGGAAATCCTTATGAGGTGTTTGCTTCCCACAAGAACTACAGTTATTAACTTTTATTGACATCTGTCTGAGGCAAGAAAAAGTTTCCCCAACGGGGTATTTAGCTTTGTAGAAGACTTCGGTTCTGGATTCGGAATGAAAATCTCAGGAGACGGCCGACCGGCACTTGCGAACTGCTTTTGCTTCAGGCACCGCGCGGCAAGAAAGACTGAAGAAAATGGCGTCGGCTGCATCTTACATATGACGCACTGACGTCAGGGAGGAGGCGACAGCAACCGACGCTGGACCAAGACTTTGGAACTCAGGCCGACTGGGGAACCGCCTGACGGCAGGATAACCCAAGTGTAATGACTGCAGCAGTGTAACACGATGAACATCTTTGTTCTTTTAACCAAGCATGCCTTCGAATGACAGAACCTGTAACTGCGGTTCTGCAAGAAGCCTCTAATGAATCAAAACCACATTGCAGAGTATGCTTTCCCACTTGTTCAGCTGCATGCAATAAATCCTGCATTTCCTTATTGTCAGCACATTCGGAGCTTGTAAGCATTTTCTGATTTAGCAAAGACATTAGGTATTGTTGATATATAAGCATGTGAAACTGTTTAAAGCCCTTACAGCTAAAGTAGCAGAAGTGTAAACTTTTTTCCCCCATTTATCCAGTGCTCTAGAATCCCTATCAGAGGTAACAGGGATTTTTGCAGTGGAAGCCTTGACCCCTTTGGGACCCTGAGAAATTGTTTCTGAGTCAGCAGCAGGGTTTTTATAAATAAATTTATGAGAGTCTGGAACCCTGTAGTACCTATCTGGCTTGACTGGTGCAGGGGGTAAAGAATCAGGAGACAAACTGGATTTAGAAAAAACATCATCAACAATATCTAGTACAGGAGGGATAGCAAGGGGCCTGTGCTGCTGCAGTAAAAGAAAGTCCCTGAGCCTTTTCTTGGATTCTGAATAATCCTGGCTCAACCAGTGGAAATGCTCCCTCATGGTGTGCAAGGTTTCCCCAAAAGAGTAATCCTCAGGAGGAGAGGCTGAAGGGATTGATTCTTCAGCATCAGAGTCCTCATAGGGGGGAAGAGAATATCCCTGGTCTGAAGAGGAATCAGAAGAAAGAGAAACCTGGTCAGAGGAGTCATTGCCAGTGTCTTGCCTAGGCCTTTTATCAGGAGGGGGATGGGAACCCCTGATCAAAGTAATTAGGTCCTCGGCCATTTTGAGCATCTGTTTCTTTGGCATGGATGACTGTCCAGGAGAATGCTGTACCTGTTTCTTTGTCTTTAGTGGTGTTTTAGACTTTGCCTTGGCTGCTGAAGTGGACTTGATAGTAAGCTGCGTAGGTCTGAAAACACCCTCAGAAGCCGATGCCTGCTCAGCGGCTCCGGACCCATTTGAGGGAATAGTTTCCGTAGGCCCAATACCTTGAGTTTCCAGAAGCCTAGTTGTCTCCAAGTGGGCGTCAGAGGCGGCCTGTGGCTCTGAGGTAGCGGTTGTCAGGGGCTGCGAAATCGCCTCACCTTCAGCCAAAGTAATGTAAAACAAAATCAAACAGACGCTTAATAGCGCATTGGTTGAATCTAGCACAAAACCGACAACTAGCAACGTCATGGTCATGGCCTAAGCAAGGAATACAGTAGGAGTGAAAATCCTTATAAGGTATTTGCTTCCCATAAGAAATACAATTGTTAACTTTTACTGACATCGGTCTGGAGCAAGAAAAAAGTTTCCCCAATGGGGTACTTAGCTTTATTGAAGACTTTGGTTCTGAAATTCAATTTCGAAAATCTCAGGAGTCGGCCGACCGGCACTTGCGAACTGCTTTTGCTTCGGGCACCGCGCGGCAAGAAAGACTGAAGAAAATGGTGTTGGCTGCATCTTAAATACCCCTGGCGCACTGACGTCAGGGAAGAGGCGACAGCAACCGACGCCGGACCAGGACTTTGGAATTCAGGCCGACTGTTGGTAGCCTGCCAGCAGGATAACCCAAGTGTAATGACTGCAACAGTGAAACAAGATGAACATCCAGGCATCTTTGGACAGCATAGGAAGAAGCTGCTGAAGGGTGAGCATTTTGAATTTTGGTACCACCAGGAAGGTGTTTAGAATGGAAAGATCTAGGACTGGACACCAAGTGCCCTCTTTTCTGGGTACCAGGAAAAGTCTGGAATAAAACCCTTGACCTATCAGTTCTGTAGGGACAGGTTGAATTGCCCTTATGGTGAGCAGGAATTGAACTTGTTTTTGTGCCTCTGCCCACTTGTTTGGAGGAAGGTCTGGGAACCCTTTTGGGGTTGGCAGTGAGTAAAAGTAAAATGTGTACACCTGGGATGCAATGTTGAGGACCCATCGGTCTTTGGTGATGAAGGTCCAGTTTTCTGCATGATGGGCAAGTTTTCCTCCCAGGGTCAGGAGCAATTGGGCAAGGTGAGGAGTGGAGTTGAGAAGTCATTGTGAATTCTTTCCGTAAGGGGGTGGCTTGGCACTCCCTGTTCTGTTTTGCCTGGGTCTAGCTTGAGATGGCCTTGAGGGGGCTGGAAAGGACCAATGTTTCGAGGGGCAATGCCTACTGAATCTTGGAGGCTGCACTTGCAAAAAATCTTTGACAGTCTGCATAGACTTAGCTTTTTCTTCCATCTTTTTTAGAACCTCTTCTGCTTTGGTGCCAAACAGACTGTCCTTGTTCAAAGGAGCCTCTAGTAATTTTGATTTGACATGGTCTGCTCCTTAAGCCAAGCATGCCTTCTCAGTACAGAACCAGTGATTCTGCCCTTTAAGATGCTTCTAGGGCGTCAAAGCCATATTGCAAGGTATGCTTGCTGACTTGGCTTGCAAAATGCAGAAGCTCTTGAAATTCTTTATTTTCTGCACAGCCTATAAAGGTAGATAATTTTTGCTTTATAAGTTCCATAATATGTTGCTGATATTTCAGCATGTGAAAATGGTAATTCAGTTCTCTAATGGCGAGAGTTGCACAGGTGTAAACTTTTTTATCCCATCTGTCTAAAGCTCGGGAATCCTTGCCCAAAGGGGTGGGATTCTTAGCAGTAGTTGCTTTCATACCTTTAGGCCCCTGGGAATGACCTCTGGGTCAGAAGTAAAGTATGTAGGGTTTCACCAAAAGAAAAATCCTCTGGAGGGGAAGCAGAGGGAACGGAGTTCTTTGCATCTGAATCCTTATAAGGAGGTAAAGGCATGTCTTCATATTCAGAAGGCTCAGAGTTGTCGGACTCTTGGTTTGTTAAAGCTGCTGGGGACAGATCTCTTTCTCTTAAAAGGGAAAGGCTGGCTTCCCCTAATCAACATAATCAGGTTTTCTGCCATTTTAAATATTTGATGTTGTGGCAAGGAAGCAGGTGCTGGAGTTTGGGTCTTTTTTAGGAGTAGCTCATACTCTTGGCCTTAGAAACTCGGTAGTTTTAGACAGAACTGAAGATGCGAAAGAAGTCGGACTCGAATGTTGGTAATGCGAAGAACCTTCTCGGAAGCCGGTGCATGCACAGCGGTTCCAGACCCAACCAAGGTAGAGACATCCGCAGGTTCTGTAGTAAAAGAAGAGTCTCGCAGCATACCAGACTCCGAACGGGTCTCAGTAGTGGCCTGCAAATCCATCGAAGCAGGCATCAGGGGCTGTGAAAGCGCCTCACTGAGTACTGGCGAACTGGTAACTAGCTTAATGGAAGCATCGTTGGTAGTTTTGGACCTGTGCAGTCTGTCTCTGTCTTTATCCTTCCTTTTTTTGGAAGATCGGTAGTCGGATCGCTTACCGAAGCCATTTCGGAATACGGAGATCGAAAGTATTTAGTGACAATAAGGGCCAGACAATGAATAGTTCGGGTGTTGAACAAAGCACAAAACCGGCAGCAAGGTACGTCGTGGTCTGGCCCTAAACAGGTGACGCAATAAGGATGTAAATCTCAGTGTGGTATTTGCTTTCCACAGGCGAGACAACTGTTACTTTTGCTGACATTGGTTAGAGCAAGAAAAAAGGATCCCCAACAGAGTACTTAGTTTTAGAAGACTTCAGGATGATTCAATTCGGAAACTAAAACTCAGGTAGTGGCCGACCGTCACTCGTGCAAACTGCTTCTGCTTTGGGCTCCTCGGCAAGAAAGACTGATGTAATGACGTCGGCTGCCTGTTTTTATACCTCTGACAACCGGACGTCAGTCCTGCAGTAACAGCAACCGATGCAAAACTACTAAGTCTCTGGTATTCGGGCCGACTGAGGGCTACCAGCAGGCAGACAACCCAAGTGTGATGACTGCAACAGTGAAACACGAAGAACATTGGGGTTGGACCTAAAGGTGACCATCTTTAAGGACTTGTGGAAGATAAACTCATGTAATTCTGATATCCTTATGGATGAGATGACAGTTGCCAGAAAATTTTTCCAAGAAACAAACTTTAGGGCAGCAGCAGAAGTTCGCTCATAGGGAGATTTTGCCAGAACTTCCAGAACTAAATTAAGGTCCTACGGCACAATTGGATCATTGTTTGGTAGATGAAAGAGACAAATTCCTCTGAGAAATTCTTTGCATAATTTAGGTGTCTCTGACAAAGCATTCTGAAACCCATGTTGAAAATCTGAAATGGAATCTAGATGAACCTTAATATTAGAGAAATGTGAGACTGCTATACAAGATGGAGAAATTGTAAAATCTCAACAATGGAAGGACAGTGCAGATCTAAGCTTTGATAACACACAGAAAAGCTCTTCCATTTGTTCTTCTACAACCACTGAGTTGACTGCTTCTGAGAGGCAGACAAAAGTTAGACAACTTCATGTAAAAAGGAGGGATGCCTGGGCACTGAGGGAACTAGAGAAAGCATATGGTCAGCTTGAGACAGAGTATGTCTGGATGAGTGCAAAATGAGATCTGGTTGAGGATCTAAAAGCCATAGGGGCTTCTTCTGATGATGCCCGAGCAGAAGGAACCAGATTGCCTAGGCAAGTAACAGTAGTGAGGATTATTTCCTATTTGCAGGTAACTGCCTCCTGTATAAATCTGGGTATCAGGGCAATAGCAAGAAAGGCATAAAAACAACCAGAGAACCACTGACTACAGCATCCCTTGGTGACTGCCCCTCTAGGTGAAACGGGGAGAAGTAGTTTCTGCACTTGGTATTGGAAGGAGAGGCAGAAAAGTCACAGCAAGGAGGTCCAGTGACCAAATATTCCCTGAGCCACTCTTGGATTACGAGACTACGCAGGCTCCAGGATAGATCTGCTGAGCCTGTCCATTAGCTAGTTGGTTTTCCCCAGTATGTGCCTTGCAACTAGAAAGCGACCTGAATTTAATGCCCAACCCCATACTCTCACGCTTACAGGAGGAGCAGAACTTGGTTCCACCCTACATTTTGATGTTCTACAACAATGACATGTTATCCGTCTGTACAGCTATCACTCCTATACGCAAGGCATTCTGAAATGCTTGCAATGCTAGGACAATTGCTCTCATGTCAAAGATGTTAGAGAGTAGAGAAACCCCTGACTTGACTCCAAAGACCTTGGAGTATCCCTCCCTCAAAGGGCCCACCCAACACCAAGAAGAGGTGGTGTCCATGGTCACTGCTGCTCATGAAGAGGGGGCGTCATGAATGGTCTTCTCACATAACTAATGGGAAGTCCAGCACCAGTATAAATGATTCCTGCAAGTCTGAGTTAGGCATACAGTTGCAGTAGGGGAAAATTTTAGTTGTGACTATGGTGAAGACAGCATCCACTGTAGAACCCTCACGGGTAATCTTGCAAACTTGACCATGATGATAGAACTGAGCAGTGAAGGGATTGCAGTCTTTCTGGTACAAGACACACCTGACTTGTGGTAGTGTTCAGTAATTATCCTATGAAAGAATTTCTGAGAGAGTTGCACATGTACTTCTGATAGTTTAGAGATGCCTAAAGGCAGTGCCGTAAACAGTAGTCTGTGGCTAATAGTAAGAATTATGTAGTTGCAGACAGCAGCCAATCTAGGTAGGGAAAACTGCGGTTCTCCGACTTGTAGAAGGGTTGAGAGCATCGCCATGCATTTAGCAAATACCCAAGAAGCTGTGGCGAGACAGAAAGGAAGACTCTGAAGCGGTAATGACTGTCCCTTAGTATGAAGGACAGAAACCTTCTGGATTCCTTGGCAATGTTTATACGGAGGCATGCCATCCTGAAGGTCTTTTGAGCACATCCAACCACTTTGAGACATGGCAAAACTGATGACACTGACCATTCAGAAAGGGGTCTTTTAATAGATATTGATTTAGGCTGCTCAAATTTATAACTGTTCTCTGGAACCAAAAAGAACCTTGAACAGATTCCTGACACTTAGTCTGGTTCGACCTTTTGGATGGCTTCTTCTGATGAGGATAGATGCCTACATTTGTTGGGGTAAAACACTGAGAAGCTGTGTGTGTTGGGCTGGAGTTTTCTGTAAAATAGCCTCTGGTTATGATCTTTTTCACCTATGTGTCCTGAGTGATGGCCATCTATGCATCAGGGTGAACAGTTATACGCACCCCCCCAGCTGCTGCCACAGGTGGACAAGTCAGGCAAGCCTTCAGGAGTGCTAATTATGTCTCCCATGGAGAAGGTCCCTTATAACCCTAATTTTGCAGTCACTTACGACCACTGGGTCAATTAAAAGATACCACCAGCTGCAGCCAACCCTGCTGGAACTGGAATCAAAGGGCTGACCTTGGTATTTTCTAAATCAAAAATCTGGACCCTCTTCTGATTCCTGTTGAATGTCTTTCACTGTTCTCAAATTGAACTTCCTAAGTAGACAGTGTTTTGCCATCCGGTTCACATCCCATAAATTTATTTACAGTAAGATTACAAAGTGAAATCCACTGAAGGGTGGAATGATAAAGGATGCCGCCTTAAAATATTCTTCAAAATCACACAGGTGGACCCAGGTGTGACAGTTATGCCAGAAAGTACAGTTTTGTACCTACCATAAATGTAGATGTTCGAGTGTTCACCCTGCTGCAGTCATCACACTTGGGTTATCCGGCCGTCAGGCGGTCCCGCAGTCGGCCTGAATTCCAAAGTCTTGGTCCGGCATCGGTTGGTCGCTTCTTCCCTGACGTCAGTGCGCCAGGGGTATTTAAGAGGCATCCGACGCCATTTTCTTCAGTTTTTCTTGCCCCAGATGTCAGGTGCCCCCAATAGGTAGGCAAAATATATATGGTTATATAAAAATCAAACAAAACCCTTAGGCACAAGCAAATACACCACAGAGGTAGTCTAGTAAGAAGTGGTAGAGATAAGTTCAGCTAGTTCAGAGGGGATGGAGGGAGGGTAACCTGGACTGCAGCAGGGTGAACACTAACATCTACATTTATGGTAGGTACAAAACTGTACTATGTTCATAGTGTTATCCTGCTGCAGTCATCACACTTGGGTTGAATCCCAAAGCTAAGGATGGGAGGTGGAATCAAACAGGGTTAGAAGAAGCTAGTAGGCCCTGTAAAACAGCAATGGCAAAACCAGCTCTAGTCTTAGAGTATAGAGGTAAATGATAGTGTTTGATGAAGGTGTGCACTGAACTCCAAGTAGCAGCTTCCAGAATGTCCTTGGTTGGCACTCCCCTGAGAAAGGCTGCTGATGTAGCTGTAGCCCTGGTGGAGTGGGACCCAATGTTAGCAGGTACTGGTTTCCCATGATGTGTGTAGCAGAAACGTATGCAATGTCCTATCCATTTTGAAATGGTCTGTTTTGAGATAGCTTTTCCTTGTGATCCTGTAGCATAGGCTACAAAAAGCTGGTCAGTTTTTCTGAAAGTTTTAGTTTTATCCAAGTAGTAACGTAATTGCTTGTGAATGTCCAAAGAGTGCAGGAGTCTTTCTCCTTTGTTCTGGGGATTTGGGTAGAAGGTGGGCAAGTGAATGGTTTGGTGCCACACTGGATACCACCTTTGGCATAAAGGAAGGATTAGTTCGTAGAGAGACTCTGTCTTGATGAAAAAAGATGAAAGGTTCCACTGCCATTAGTGCCTGTAGCTCTGAGACTCTTCTAGCTGAGGTTATTGCTAGTAGTAGGGCAGTTTTCCATGAAAGAAATTTTAAATCAGCTGAAAAAGCTGGTTCAAAGGGCGGCAGTGTAAGCTTTTCCAGAACAAAGTTGAGATCCCAAGTAGGTGTTGGAGCTCTCCTTGGTGGTCTTAAGTTCTTGGCCCCTCAGAGGAACTGTCTTAGGAATGGATGTGAAAATAAAGGAGGATCCGTGCTGTAATGCGCTGAGGCATAGATCTTAACAGATGAAAAGGAATGTCCTTTGTGTAACATCTCAGTCAAATATTGTAGAATCTGAGGGATGTTTGAATCAAGGGGGTTTAGGCCTTTAGCCTGGTTCCAGGCGCAAAATCTTTTCCATTTGTCTGAATAGGTTTTCCTGGTGCTGGGCCTCCTGGCCTCCAGAATGACATCCACAATAGCTTTGGATAAAGGTGTTGGTTGGTTGTTTAGGTAATTTGCCATGCAGCCAGGTTTAAAGTCTTGAGCTGGCTGTGTAGAATCTGATGGTCTCGCTGGGTGAGCAGGTGAGGAATTTGTGGCAAAATCCATGGTGGGCTGCGGGCCATATTCCTTAAAATTGGATACCAATGTTGGTGTGGCCAGTCTGGTGCAACAAGTATCATTTGTGGCCTCTCTAATCTGACTTTCAGCAGGACCTTTGCAAGAAGAGGCAGTGGAGGGAAGGCATAAACTGTTAATGTTTTCCAACTGAATGAGAGGGCGTCCACTTTCCAAGCTAGTGGATGGAAGGTCCTTGCGCAAAATTTTTGAAGTTGGTGGTTAACTATCATTGCAAATACTTGTGGATCTAGTTTCCATTCGTGTGGATCCATGATGTTTCTGCTTAGGTCGTCTGCCAATGTGTTTTTCTTTCCTGGCAGGAATTGTGCTTGTAATTGAACCTGGTAAGAGAGTGCAGTGTTCCACAAGGTCATTGCTTGCCTGCATAGGGTAGGAATGTGTGCCCCCTTGCTTGTTTATGTTCCACATTACTGTGGTATTGTCCGTCTTTATTAGTAGTTGTCCTGGGTGGAGAAGGTCCTTGAAAGCTGTTAGGGCATTCTGCACTGCTAGCAATTCTTTTTGATTGATATGCAGGTGTCTCTGATCTGTAGTCCATTTGCCCTGAATGCACTGTCCTGCCATGTGTGCACCCCAGGCATCTGTTGTCATAGTTTGCCTGGCTGTGGGTAAGGTGAAAGGCTGACCCTTGTTGAGGTGACATGCCTGTGCCCACCATAGAAATTCCTGTTGAAGGCAGGGAATGAGTGGTATCATTGTTTCCAAGCTGTGGCTATGCTGAGTCCATACACTTTTCAGGTACCACTGTAATTTCCTCATATGCAGTTTTGCAAATGGTATTAGAAGAATGCAAGATGCCATGAATTCCAAAGCCTGCAGAATTTTTCTTGCAGGGAGTTGGGTATTTGTTGCCATTATTTTGAAATACTGAAACAGCTTTCGTTGCTTGTCTGGCATGAGGAAAGCCATCTGGGCCGTTGTATTCAAGCTGGCACCCAGGAATATGTGTTGTGAGGGTACTAGTTTTGATTTCTTTTTGTACCCTAGGCAACTTAGAAGGTGCTTGACAAATGCCAGATGCTTTAAAAGATTGTCCTTGCTTTCTGCTTGAATAAGGCAGTCGTCCAGGTATGGGTATATTTGAATTCCTCTGTCTGCAGTATGCAATTACTGGTGCCAGGCATTTTGTGAAGACCCTAGGTGCAGTAGATAAGCCAAAGGGCAGTGCAGAGAATTAATAATGAGTTGAACCTGCAATGAAGCGGAGGTATCTTCTGCAATTTTGTCTGATAGGGCCATGCAGGTATGCCTCCTTGAGGTCCAAAGTGACTAGCCAAGCATTCTTGCCCAGCATGGGAAGAAGCTGCTGTAGTGTTAGCATCTTGAATTTTGGTACTTGCAAATAGGTGTTCAGAACTGAAAGATCCAGAATGGGTCTCCATGCTTTGTTCTTTCTTGGGACTAGGAAGAGTCTTGAGTAAAATCCTTGCCCTTGCTCCTGTGCAGGTACCTGTTGAATGGCTTTCATGCTCATGAGAGCTGTAATTTGTTTTTGTGCCTCTGCCCATTGATTTGGCGGCAGGTTTGACATTCCTTTGATCCTTGGTAAGGTATGAAAGCGGAATCTGTATCCTTGGGAGACTATGTTTAGAACCCATTTTCTTTTGTGATGATGTGCCAGTTGTCTGCAAAAAATGCTAGTTTTCCTCCCAAGGGAGTTGCCAGGAGAGATTTGCTTGGTAGTTTGAGGATAGAGTCATTGTGTTTGTTTCTGCTAGCCTGGGGCCTGTCTTCTCCTTCTTTTTGGGTAGCAGAACCCCACTGGCGAGGTTTGTAAGGGCCCTGTGACTGGCCTCTGCCCCTTGGATATCTGTATTTGCCCCTCTGTGATCTGTCTGAAGCTGTGGCCAATTTCTGCTGAAACGAGGGGGTTGTACCTGCAAAAAATCCTTAACCGTTTGCAAAGACTTTGCCTTATTCTCCATTTTCTTTAAAACCTCTTCTGCTTTGACACCAAATAATACATCCTGTTGTAAAGGTGCATCAAATAATTTTGCTTTAACATGGTCAGGGAGGGTTTGTTCTTTTAACCAAGCATGTCTACGTATGACAGAGCCAGTAACAGCTGCTCTACAGGAAGCTTCCAATGAATCAAATCCGCATTGCAAGGTATGTTTGCCCACCTGTTCAGCTGCATGCAACAGATCCTGCATTTCCTTGAATTCAGGCCGTTCTGAATGTGTGCTCATTTTTTGTTTTAACTGAGACATTAGGAATTGTTGATATTTCAGCATGTGAAACTGGCAATTTAATGCTCTCATAGCCAGAGTTGCTGAGGTGTAAATTTTCTTTCCCCATCTATCTAGGGCTCTGGAATCACTTTCAGAGGGCACAGGATTTTTAGCCATAGAAGCTTTTGCTCCCTTAGGACCCTGGGAAATTGTTTCTGGGTCAGCTACAGGGCTTTTATAAAGGAATTTGTGTGAGTCAGGTACTCTGTAGTATCTGTCTGGTTTGGCTGGAGCAGGAGGTAGAGAGTATGAATTTAAACTAGACTCCAGTAAACATCATCCACAATATCTAAAACTGGAGGGACAGCAAGAGGTCTGTGCTGGGGTAGTAAAAGGAACTCTCTGAGCCTTTTCTTAGAATCTGAGTAATCCTGGCCTTCCCAGTTGAAATGTTCCCTCATGGTATGCAAAGTTTCCCCAAAGGAGTAGTCTTCAGGGGGAGAAGCCGACGGAATGGAATCTTCAGCATCAGAATCCTCATAAGGTGGAAAAGTGTAATCCTGTTCCTCAGAAGAATCTGAGGAGAGAGAAACCTGGTCAGAGGATGCATAATCCTCCTCTTGTCTTGATCTTTTATCAGGAGGGGGATGGGAACCCCTGATAAGGGTAATTAAATCTTCAGCCATCTTAAGCATCTGTTTCTTAGGCATGGGGCCTTGAACTGTAGCCTGATGTACAGTTTTCTTTGGTTTTAAAGGAGTTTTAAGTTTAGCATAAGATTTAATGGTGAGTGTAGTCGGTCTGAAGACACCTTCTGCAACCAAAGGTGTTTCCATTGTACCGGTGTCTAGTTCTGCTCCGGTGTCGCTAGAAGGCTGCGTCGGCCTAGTGGACTCCGCTTGGGAGTCTGCAGCTGTTTGGGGTTCCAGTTCTGCGGTCGTCAGGGGCTGCGTAGGCGCCTCACTGAAAACCGGAGAACCGGTGACAGGCCCAATTGAGGCCTCTGTCTGGCTTATTCCTAGGCTGCCTGTCCTTATCCTTGCATTTTTTATGAGTGGCGGTCGTCGGCTGCTCCAACGGCATGATATAATTAAATTCCTACCAAAGTAATGCCGTGCGAAGTCAAAACGGCGTTTGATAGTTCGTTTATTAAACCTAGCGCAAAACCGACAACCTGTGACGTCGTGGTCTGGGCCTAGGCAAGGAATACAATAGGAATGAAAGTCCTTATGAAGTATTTGCTTCACACAAGAAATGCAATTGTTAACTTTTTCTGACATCAGACTGAGGCAAGAAAATGTTCCCCAACGGGGTACTTAGCTTTAATGAAGACTTCGGACTGAAATTCAAATTGAAAATCTCAGGTGTCGGCCGACCGGCACTTGCGAACTGCTTCTGCTTCGGGCACCGCACGGCAAGAAAGACTGAAGAAAATGCCGTTGGATGCCTCTTAAATACCCCTGGCGCACTGACGTCAGGGAAGAAGCGACAGCAACCGACGCCGGACCAAGACTTTGGAATTTGGGCTGACTGCGAGACCGCCTGACGGCAGGATAACCCAAGTGTGATGACTGCAGTAGGGTAACACAATGAACATCTTGCTATAGCAGCTGCCCCATCAGTTGCATTAAGGTAAAGCAGCATGGAGAGATTAGTGATATTAAGCATGGTATTCAGGGAAGTCCGTAGTTGCCTAGTGAACTGTGTGACAGCAAAACAAGCTACAGATACTTCGGCTCAGCCTAAGTCCCTTTGGAAGCAATTTGTGTGAGATAATTCATTGCACTCAAGGCAAAGGTGCCAGAGGCGTAGAAACATTTTCCCATCCCATCTTTCACTCTGGACTCTTATTCAAGGGATAGACAGTTGTTGATTCATTTGTAAGTTACTTCATGGTGGCTGTTGCAACAATAAGACTCCACCACAGGACTCTTTCACCAAATCTGTCTAACCTTAGGAGAGTGCAAGATTTTGCCTATTTTCCTGGGGATTGATTTCTTCATCTTGGGTCCTTGCCATGGCCTCCTGGCAACCAACTCTATAAAATGGTCTGCAGAAGGAATCACCCAAGAGGTAGTCAGTGTAGAGCAGTACGCTTCAAAGAACACATTCTCACCCTGAAAGGGTGGTTCAGATGGCCAAAATCCCTCCCGTTTCATCAACTGAAGGACATCTCAAAGTGGCATCATCTGGAGTGGCTCAAGTGGAACTCCCTCTCATCCAAGTCAGTGTCAGATGTTATAAACAGACACATTTTCCTTTTGCACACTCTTCCTGGGTACCTCCAGATGTAAATGGTCAGAGTCTCTGGAACATTATGCAAGCATTTGGTGCAGGACTCCAAAGGAAATGACCCTGCTCTGTCCCTAGGAGCCATGATAAATGTACTGAAAAAGCAGATAACCAGACCCACCCCAAAAAACGAGTTTAAGAAGGAATTCTAGTTGTAAGCCTTGGAAATGAAGCTATCATCCTCTCCATATTCTCAAAGGCAAATCTGAAATTCATCTACACCAAGAGACTTTCTCAGAAAAGACTTTTCTGCCAAAGCAGATGTGGGTGGCTCCAAGGAAGGGAGACACTAAAGATCCAGAAGGCTCCAAAGCAGTAACAAGTACAAATGGCTTGAACACCAACATCAAAGAAGGATCCAAGTGAGTTGTTGTTAAAGACTGTGTTGAAGCCTCAGTACCAAAGTCCAAGATCCAAACGGATTAGAGTCGAGTGTGTTGGATGGGTGGAAGCCAGTGCCAAAGTAGGGACACTTGTCAACAGTGAACATATAGGTGCCAGGTGGATAGTTTGCATCAAAGTCAGTGGTGCAGAAACTGGCACTAGGGAACGGGTTATAAGTGGAGAGGGTGAAAGTACAGTTGTCTACACTTATAAATGTAGATGTTCGAGTGTATTCACTGTTGCAGTCATTACATTTGGGTAATCTGCTGGCAGGTTGCCCTCAGTCAGCCTGAATAACAAAGTCTTGGGTCCTGCGTTGGTTGCTGTCACCTCTTCCCTGACGTCAGTGCGCCAGGGGTATACACGATGCAGCAGACGCCATTTTCTTCAGTTTTTCTTGCCCCAGATGTCAGGTGCCCTCAAGAAGGTAGGCAGTACATATTGCTTATAAAAACATACAGTAAATTAAACACAATATCTTCATCTACAAGCAAATACACCACATAGGTTGTATAGGATAGAGAAGTATAGATAAGTCCCAGCCAAGAACGGGGGATGGAGGGTGGGTAACCTGGACTGCAACAATGAATACACTCGAACATCTACATTTATGGTAGGTACACAACTGCACTATGTTCATCGTGTTTCAGTGTTGCAGTCATTACACTTGGGTTGAATCCCAAAGCAGAGGTAGGGCAGCTGGGTCTAAATAGGATTAGGATTAGGAGTGGCTATGAGGCCCTGCAGAACTGCAGTGGCAAAGCCTGCTCTGGATTTAGAGTAAAGAGGTAAGTGATTATGCTTGGTAAAATTGTGCACTGAACTCCAAGTTGCAGCCTCCAAAATTTCCTTGGTTGGTACTCCTCTGAGAAAGGCTGCTGAAGTGGCTGCTGCCCTGGTAGAATGTGGCCTAATATTCTTAGGCACTGACTTGCCATGCCGTGCATAGCAGAAACTAATACAGTGTCCTATCCATTTTGAAATGGTCTGTTTTGAGATGGCCTTTCCTTGTGATCCTGCAGCATATGCTACAAACGGTTGCTCAGTTTTTCTGAAAGCTTTTGTTTTGTCCAAGTAGAAGCATAGCTGCCTGTGTATGTCCAAAGAGTCCAGAAATCTCTCCCCTTTATTCTGGGGATTTGGATAAAATGTTGGCAAATTAAAGGTTTGGTTAAGAGCCACACTGGATACTACCTTTAACATAAATGTTGGGTTTGTCCTTAGAGAAACCCTGTCCGGATGAGGCTGGGCCTTGAGACAAGCTCTTTAGGATTGGGTACCAGTGCTGGCGTGGCCAGTCTGGGGCAATCCGAATAATTTTTGGCTTCTCTTGTCTGACTTTTAGGAGCACCTTGGGAAGGAGAGGCAGTGGTGGAAAGGCACAAACTGTTAGGGTTTTCCAGCTGAAAGATACAGCATCCACTTTCCATGCTTGTGAGTGATAAGTCCTTGTGGAGAATCTCTGTCGTTGGTAGTTGTGAGGGGAGGCAAAGAGATCTAAGTCTGGACATCCCATTTCCTTGTTATCATGCTAAAGACCTGTGGATTTAGTTTCCACTCGTGAGGGTCCATGAGGTTTCTGCTTAGTTCGTCTGCCAGAGTATTTTTCTTTCCTGGCAGGAATTGTGCTTGCAGATGTGCTTGGTAAGTCAATGCTGTGTTCCACAAAGTCATGGCTTGCCTTCAGAGGCAGAGGAATGTGTGCCCCCTTGCTTATGTACCACATAACTGTAGTATTGTCAGTCTTTAATAGTAGTTGTCCTGGATGTAGTAGATCCTTGAAGGCTGTCAGGGCATTCTGTACAGCTAGCATCTTTTTTTGATTGATGTGAAGATGCATTTGGTCCGTGGGCCATGTGCCCTGAATACATTTTCCTTCCATGTGTGCCACCCCCCCCCCCCCCCCCCCAGGCATAATCCGATGCATCTGTTGTTAGTGTCTGCCTGGCTGTGGGTAAAGTGAAAGGCTGTCCCTTGTTGTGGTGACAGGCCAGTGCCCACCATCGAAAATCCTGTTGCAGGCAGGGAATAAGAGTTATTATTGTTTCCAGGCTGTGGCAATGTTGAGTCCAAACACTTTTTAGGTACCACTGTAGCTTCCTCATATGCAGTCTTGCACATGGAATTAGCAGAATGCAAGATGCCATGAAGCCCAAAGCCTGCAGAATTTTTCTTGCGGGCAGCTGGGTCTTTATTGCCATTATTTGAAAGTAATGAGTCAGTTGCCTTTGCTTGTCTGGTGTGAGATAACCCATCTGGACAGTTGTATTTAAGCTTGCACCCAGGAATATTATCTCTTAAGAGGGCACTAGTTTTGATTTATTTTCGTTTACTGTGTACCCCAAGCAAATTAGTCATTCTTTTACAAATGCCAGATGCTTTAGTAGAATGTCCTTGCCCTCTGCTTGATTAAGGCAGTCGTCCAAGTAGGGATATATTTGAATTCATTTTTGTCTGCAAAATGCAATTACTGGTGCCAGGCATTTTGTGAAGACCCTGGGCGCAGTAGAGAAGCCAAAGGGCAGTGCAGAGAATTGGTAATGCATTGAGCCAGCTATGAATCTGAGGTATCTTCTGCAAGATTGTCCAATTAGGACATGCAGGTATGCCTCTTTGAGGTCCAAAGTAACTAGCCAAGCCTTCTTGCCCAGCATGGGTAGAAGTTGCTGCAGTGTCAACATTTTGAATTTTGGAACATCCAGGAAAGTATTTAGAATTCACAGGTCCAGTATTGGTCTCCAGGGTTTGTCCTTTCTGGGTACCAAGAAAAGTCTCGAGTAAAATCCTTGTCCCTGTTCCTGCTGTGGTACCTTCTGAATAGCTCTCATGTCCATGAGAGCAGAAATTTGTTTTTGTGCCTCTGTCCATTGGTTTTGTGACAGGTCTGGCATACCTTTTCACCTTGGTAGGGTGTGAAAGTGGAACCTGTAATCCTGCAAAACAATATTCAGTACCCATTTGTCCTGGGTGATCACGTGCCAATTTTGTGAGAAAAGTGCTAATTTTCCCCCTAAGGGTGCTGTCAAAAGGTAAGTGCTTGGCTTTTGTAGAGGGAAGTCATTGGTACTGTTTCCTATAAGGTTGTGATTTGTCTTCTCCGCCTTTGGGGGCTGAAGCACCCCATTGTTTAGGTCTGTAAGAGCCTTGTTGCCGATATCTGCCTCTTAGGCATCTGTATCGGCCTTTTTGTGGCCTGTCTGACACTGGAAAGGACCAATTCTTTGAAGGCCAGTTCCTGCTAAATCTAAGGTGGCTGAACCTGTAAGAAATCCTTTACTGTCTGCATTGATTTTGCTTTATCCTCCATTTTCTTTAACACCTTTTGTGCCTTAACACCAAACAAAGTATCATGCTGTAATGGAGCATCCAATAATTTTGCTTTAACATGATCAGGTAAACTCTGTTCTTTTAACTAAGCATGCCTTCGAATGACAGAGCCTGTGACTGCGGCTCTGCAAGAAGCCTCTAATGAATCAAAACAACATTGCAGAGTATGCTTTCCCACTTGTTCAGCTGCATGCAATAAATCCTGCATTTCCTTATTGTCAGGACATTCTGAGCTTGTAAGCATTTTCTATTTTAGCAAAGACATTAGGTATTGCTGATATTTAAGCATGTGAAACTGGCAGTTTAAAGCCCTTACAGCTAAAGTAGCATAAGTGTAAACTTTTTTTCCCCCATCTATCCAGTGCTCTAGAATCCCTATCAGAGGGAACAGGGTTTTTTGCAGTGGAGGCGTTGACCTTTTTGGGACCCTGAGAAATTGTTTCTGGGTCAGCAGCAGGGTTTTTATAAAGAAATTTATGAGAGTCTGGAACACTGTAGTATCTATCTGGCTTGACTGGTGCAGGGGGTAATGAATCAGGAGACAAACTGGATTCAGAAAAAACATCATCAACAATATCTAGTACAGGGGGAATAGCAAGGGGCCTGTGCTGAGGCAGTAAAATAAAGTCACTGAGCCTTTTCTTGGATTCTGAATAATCCTGGCTCTCCCAATGGAAATGCTCCCTCATGGTGTGCAAGGTTTCCCCAAAAGAGTAATCCTCAAGAGGAGAGGCTGAAGGGATAGATTCTTCAGCATCAGAGCCCTCATAGGGAGGAAGAAAATATCCCTGTTCTAAAGAGGAATCAGAGGAAATAGAAGCCTGGTCAGAGGAGTCATAGTCAGTGTCTTGGCTAGGCCTTTTATCAGGATGGGGATGGGAACCCCTGATCAAAGTAATTAGGTCTTCGGCCATTTTAAGCATCTGTTTCTTTGGCATGGATGACTGTCCAGGAGAATGCTGTACTTGTTTATTTGTCTTTAATGGTGTTTTAGACTTTGCCTTGGTTGCTGAAGTGGACCTGATAGTAAGCTGTGAAGGTCTGAAAACACCCTCAGAAGCCAATGCTTGCTCAGCGGCTCCAGACCCATCTGAGGGAATAGTTTCCGTAGGCCCAATACCTTGAGTTTCCAGAGGTCTAGTTGTCTCCACGTGGGAGTCAGAGGCGGCCTGTGACTCTGAGGTAGCGGGTGTCAGGGGCTGCGAAAGCGCCTCACTGAGAACTGACGAACCAGCGGCTGGCCTAGAAGAGGCTTAGTCATCGGTTTTGGACCTCGGATGCCTGTTCTTTTCTTTGTCTTTGCGTTTTTTATGAATTCCGGTCGTCGGTTGCTCCGATGGCATTATGCAGTTAAACCTTCGGCCAAAGTAATGTAAAGCAAAATCAAACCGACGCTTAATAGTGAGTTGGTTGAATCTAGCACAAAACTGACAACTAGCAATGTCGTGGTCAGGGCCTAGGCAAGGAATACAGTAAGAGTGAAAATCCTTATGAGGTATTTGCTTCCCACAAGAAATACAATTGTTAACTTTTACTGACTTCGGTCTGGAGCAAGAAAAAGTTTCCCCAACGGGGTACTTAGCTTTATTGAAGACTTCGGTTCTGAAATTCGATTTCGAAAATCTCAGGAGTCGGCCGACTGGCACTTGCGAACTGCTTTTGCTTTGGGCACCGCGTGGCAAGAAAGACGGAAGAAAATGGCATCGGCTACATCTTATATACACCTGGCGCACTGACGTCAGGGAAGAGGTGACAGCAACCGACGCCGGACCAGGACTTTGGATTTCAGGCCGACTGAGGGTAGCCTTCCAGCAGGATAACCCAAGTTTTATGACTGCAACAGTGAAACACGATGAACATCTGTACAGTGTTCTTCGTGTTTCACTGTTGCAGTCATTACATATGGGTAGAATCCCAAAGCTATAGATATGGGAGGCTGGAACTAAATAGCATTAGGAGCGGCTATAAGGCCCTGCAGAACTGCAGTGGCAAAGCCTGCCCTGGATTTAGAGAAGAGTGGCAATTGATAATGCTTTATGAAGGTATGAACAGAGCTCCAAGTAACAGCTTCTAGAATATCTTTGGTTGGAACTCCTCTGAGAAGGCTGCTGAGGTAGAGGCAGCTCTGGTGGAATGTGACCCGATTCCCTTGGGTACAGGTTTACCATGATGCAAGTAGCAGAAACAAATGCAGTGGCTTATCCACTTAGAAATTGTCTGCTTTGATATAGCCTTTCCCTCTGATCCTGAAGCAAATGCCACCAGTAGTTGCTCAGACTTTCTTAGAGATTTGGTCCTGTTTAAGCAGAATCTTAGTCATCTGTGTATGTCCAATGAATGCAGAATCCGCTCCCCCTTATTCTGTGGATTTGGGCAGGTGAACAGTTTGGTTAAGAGCCACACTGGATACCACCTTAGGCATAAAGGAAGGATTGGTCCTGAGGGACACCATGTCCAGGTAAAATGTAATAAAAGGCTCCACAGCCATGACAGCCTGTAGTTCTGAAACCCTTCTTGCTGAAGTGATTGCCAAAAGGAAAGCTGTTTTCCAAGATAGAAACTTTATATCCGCAGTAGCTGCTGGTTCAAAAGGAGGCAGGGTGAGCTTTTCCAGCACAAAATTGAGGTCCCATGCATGAGTTGGTGATCTTATGGGAGGCCTTAAATTTTTGGCCCCTCTAAGATACTGTTTTAGCAGAGGATGAGAGAAGATGGGAGGCTCCGTGTTGTAATGAGCCGAGATGGCAGAGGCATGGATTTTTATTGAAGAGAAGGATAGGCCCTTGTCAAGCATCTCAGTCAAGTATTGTAAAATCTGAGGGATATTTGGTTTTGCTGTGTCCCTTCCTTGTGCTTGGTTCCAAGCACAGAATCTCTTCCATTTATCAGCATAAGATTTTCTAGTACTAGGCCTTCTGGCTACCAAAATGACATCCATAACAGATTTACTGAGAGGTGTTGTTTGAATAATTACATGATCAGCCATGCTGCTAGGTTCATAGTTTGGAGCTTAGTGTGCAGAATTTGATTTTCTGCTGAGACAGTAGATGAGGTATTTGAGGCAAGTACCAAGGAGGGAGTTGAGACATATTCCTTAGAATTGGGTACCAGTGCTGGCAAGGCCAGTCCGGAGCAATAAGGATCATTTTTGTTTTTTCCTGTCTGACCTTTAGTAAGACCTTGGGGAGAAGAGGCAGAGGAGGAAAGGCATAGACAGATAGGTTTTTCCATAAGACATCCACTTTCCATGCTTGTCTGTGATAAGTCCTTGTGCAGAATTTGTCCAGTTGATAACTTTGGGGAGAGGCAAATAGATCTATGTCTGGGCTCCCCCATTTCTCTGTTATCATGCTGAAGACTTGTGGATTTAGTTTCCACTTGTGAGGATCCATAAGGTTTCTGCTTAAATCGTCTGCCAGAGTGTTTTGTTTTCCTGGCAGGAATTGAGCTTGAAGATGTATTTGGTAAGTCAAAACCGTGTCCCACAGTGCCATGGCTAGTCTGCAAAGGGGGTAGGAATGTGTAACCCCCCCTGCTTGTTTATGGACCACATAACTGTGGTGTTGTCTATCTTTATCAATAGTTGTCCTGGATGAAGTAAGTCCTTGAAGGCTGTCAGGGCATTCTGAGCAGCTAGCATCTCTTTCTGGTTGATATGCAGATGCATTTGTTTTGGGTTCCATATGCCCTGAATGCATCTCCCCACCAGGTGAGCCCCTCAAGCATAGTCTGATGCGTCTATAGTTAGGGTTTGGGTGGCAGGGGGTAGAGTGAATGACAGTCCCTTGATTTGGTGACACGTCTCTGCCCACCAAAGAAACTCCAGTTGAAGGCAGGGAATGAGAGGAATCATTGCTTCCAGACTGTGACAATGTTGACTCCATAAACTTTTTAGGTACCGTTGAAGTTTCCTCATATGCAGTCTTGCATATGGAATTAGTAGAATGCTGGATGCCATGAACCCCAAAGCCTGTAGAATTTGTCTTGCAGATAACTGGGTTTCTGTTGCCATCTGTTTGAAGTATACAGTCAGTTGCCTTTGTCTGGCGTTAAGGTAAGCCATCTGGGCAGTTGTATTCAAGTTTGCACCCAGGAATGTAATTTTTTGAGAGGGTACCAGTTGTGATTTCTTTTTGTTCATTGTGTACCCTAAGCATGTTAGAAGCCTTTTTACAAATGCCAGATGTTGAAGAAGAATGTCCTTGTTCTCTGCTTGAATGAGACAGTCATCCAAGTAAGGATAAATTTGTATGCTTCTTTGTCTGCAAAACGCAATTACTGGTGCCAGGCACTTTGTAAAGACCCTGGGCGCGGTAGATAAGCCAAAGGGCAGTGCAGAGAATTGGTAATGCATAAAACTTGCGTTGAAGCGGAGGTATCTTCTGCAGGATTCCCTTATTGAGATATGCAGGTATGCCTCTTAAGTCTAGAGTCACTAACCAAGTGTTCTTGCCCAGCATAGGCAGTAGCTGCTGTAAAGTCAGCATTTTGAATTTTGGAATGTCCAGGAATGTGTTCAAAATCGATAAGTCCAGTATTGGACGCCAGTCATTGTCTTTTCTGGGTACCAGGAACAGTCCTGAATAAAAACCTTGTCCTTTTTCCTGTTCTGGTACTGGTAGAATAGCCCCCATATCCATGAGGGGCGTAACTTGTTTTGGAGCCTCTGCCCATTGATTTTGTGGCAGATCTGGCCAACCGTTCGGAAATGGCATAGTATGGAAATGAAATCTGTACCCCTGGGATACTATGTTTAATACACACTTGTCCTGGGTAATTAACTGCCAATTTTGAGCATGAAGTGCTAATTTTCCCCCCAAGGGGGCTGCTAAAATACAAGTGCTTGGTGATGGTAGAGGGAAGTCATTGAGACTGCTTGCTGTAGGGTTGTGCTTTGTTTCCTCCAGATATGGAGGTGGAGGCACCCCATTGCTTTGACCTGTAAGAACCCTGTGATTGGTATCTAGAGCCTTGTGAGCGCCTGGATTTGCCTTGAGAGGCTGTTGGACACAGGACAAGACCAGTTTTTAGTAGGTCAGTGCCTACTGAATCTGGGTGGCTGCACTTGTAAGAAATCTTTTGCAGTTTGCATAGATTTTGCTTTGTCTTCCGTTTTCTTTAAAACCTCTTCTGCCTTATTACCAAACAGAATATCATGCTGTAAAGGGGCATCCAACAATTTAGCTTTAACATGATCAGGCAGATTTTGCTCCTTGAGCCAGGCATGCCTTCTAATCACAGATCCAGTAACTGTGGCCCTGCAAGAGCCCTCCACGGAATCAAAACCACATTGCAATGTATGCTTTCCAACCTATTCTGCTGCATGCAATAATTCCTGTAATTCTTTATTTTCCACACAATCAGAAATTAACATCATTTTCTGTTTCAATAAGGCCATAACATGCTGCTGTTATTTAAGCATATGAAACTGGCAGTTTAAGGCCCTAATTGCCAAGGTTGCAGACATATAAACCTTCTTTCCCCATCTATCCAGCACCCTGGAATCTCTATCAGAGGGGGTAGGATTTTTGGCTGTAGAGGCCTTTACACCTTTGGGACCGTGTGAGCTAGTTTCAGGATCAGCAGCAGGATTTTTGAAAAGAAATTTGTGGGAGTCAGGAACCCTGTAATATCTGTCTGGCTTACTAGGAGCCAGAGGTAGGGAATCAGGAGCCATGCTTGATTCCGAAAACACATCATCAACAATGTCTAATACAGGGGGTATAGCCAAAGGCCTATGCTGAGGAAGAAGAAGAAAGTCCCTAAGCCTCTTTTTTGATTCAGAGAAATCCTGACTCTCCCAATGAAAATGTTCCCTTAAAGTAGGCAAGGTTTCTCCAAAAGAATAATCCTCAGGAGGAGATGCAGATGGGATGGATTCTTCTGCATATGAATCCTCATAGGGTGGTATAGAAAATTCCTGATCAGAAGAGGAATCAGAAGAAATAGAAACCTGATCTGAAGTTTCATAATCAGTGTCTTGCCTAGGCCTCTTAGCAGGGGGGGGGGGGGTTTGGGAACCCCTGATCAAGGTAATTAAGTCCTTAGCCATTTTGATAATCTGTTTTTTTAGGCATAGGGGTCTGAGCACGTGGCTCATGTGTCTTTTTTTAGACTTAGAAGATGTTTTTGATCTTGTTTTTGAAGCTGGCGTCTGTTTTATATAAAAATGTTGTGGCCTGAAAACACCCTCAGAAGCCAGTGCCTGCTCAGCGGCTCTGGACCCATCCAAGGTAGAGACATCCGCGGGTTCAATACTCAGAATCACGCGGCGTATTGGACTCTGCATGGGTCTCAGTAGAGCCCTGAGACTCAAAAGTAGCGGGTATCAGGGGCTGCGAAAGCACCTCACTTGAGTACCGGCAACTAGCTTAGGAGAAGCTTCATCCGTTTTGGACCTCAACGGTCCGTCTCTGTCTTTTTCTTTGTGTTTTTTGTGAACTCCGGTAGTCGGACTGCTAACAGATGACATTTCAGGATAATTGAATCTGGATCCAAAATATTTTGAAGCAAAAATATACAGACTCTTAATAGTGCGTTGGTTAAATCTAGCGCAAAACCGACAGCAAGGCACATTATGATCTGGGCCTAGGCAAGGAATACAGTACAAATGAAAATCCTTATGAGGTATGCAATTATTAACTTTTACTGACATCGGTAAGGAGCAAGAAAAAGTTTCCCCAACGGGGTACTTAGCTTTAGTTGAAGACTTCGGTTCTGAAACTCGAATGCGAAAATTTCAGGAGTCTGCCGACCGGCACTTACGAACTGCTTCTGCTTCGGGCACCGAGTGGCAAGAAAGATTAAAGAAAATGGTGCCGGCTGCATGTTTTATACCCGACGACCTGACGTCACGGAAGAGGAGACAGCAACTGACGCAGGACCCAAGACTTTATTCAGGCCAACTGAGGGCAACCTGCCAGCAGATTACCCAAATGTAATGACTGCAACAGTGAAACACGAAGAACATCCAACCTGATCTTCCCTGGAACCAGAGGTGGATGGAATAATACTAAATTATATTTGCATCTTCAAGAAGGTCTTCTTATCATAGGTTCCCAATCAACTTCTGAAGGAAGAGTCATATCTCATGAAGTGGTCAACAGGAAGTTTGGAGGTCGTACAATGAGAAAGCTCTTGCTCAGAGGAATGTCAACGTCTCAACTTAGAAAGGAATCTATCCTTTGACAATGGTCTCTAAAACTTGAAGATTTGCATCTTGGCACTAGAGAAGGTTCTTTTTTTCTGTACCTTGAGTATTACCAGCTTGCATTTATGACTGCTTGTCTTTTTGTTTTTACCAAATGCTTCTGGAGAAAGCAATCCTTTAATAATCAATGCATTTTCTCCTGTCAGCTAGACACCAAAGTCCATAACCTCTACACATAGTACAATCTGCCTTTAAATGTTCTGATCCCAAGCACACAAAACTTCAATGCAAGATCAGCATGACTTGTGTTATGTTCACAGCTTGTACATTTCTTGAAAGTCTTATCCATGTTTTAAC
This sequence comes from Protopterus annectens, assembly GCF_019279795.1. Classification (NCBI taxonomy): domain Eukaryota; kingdom Metazoa; phylum Chordata; order Ceratodontiformes; family Protopteridae; genus Protopterus; species Protopterus annectens. The sequence goes on along the minus strand of NC_056743.1, from coordinate 1,788,333,287 downwards.
AACAAATCCTATAAAAAATTAACTAGCAATAACACTATCACAGAAAAAGTACAGTTTTGTACCTACTATAAATGTAGATGTTAGAGTGCATTCACTGCTGCAGTCATTACACTTGGGTTATCCTGCCGTCAAGCAGTCCCGCAGTTGGCCAGAATTCCAAAGTCTTGGTCCGGCGTCAGTTCCTGTCACCTCTTCCCTGACGTCAGTGTGCCAGGGGTATATAAGATGCAGCCAACGCCATTTTCTTCAGTTTTTCTTGCCCAGATGTCAGGTGCCCCCAAATAGGTAAGCAATACATATTGCTAATAAAACATACATAAAAAATAAAAACAATGCCTTCAGTTACAAGCAAATACACCACATAGGTCCCAGCTAAGAAAGTGGGGATGGAGGGAGGGTAACCTGGACTGCAGCAGTGAATATACTCTAACATCTACATTTATGGTAGGTACAAAACTGTACTATGTTTATCGTGTTTCACTGCTGCAGTCATTACACTTGGGTTGAATCCCAAAGCTGAGGTTGGGTGGCTGGGTCTATAAAGGATTTGGGGTGGCTATGAGGCCCTGCAGCACTACAGTGGCAAAGCCAGCTCTGGATTTCGAGTAAAGAGGCAAGTGGTAATGCTTGGCAAAGGTGTGCACTGAACTCCAAGTTGCAGCTTCCAAAATATCCTTGGTAGGTACTCCTCTAAGGTAGGCTGCTGAAGTGGCTGTTGCCCTGATAGAATGTGGCCTAATGTGGTTAGGTACAGTTTTTCCATGCTGTGTGTAGCAGAAACAGATACAGTGTCCTATTCCACTTTGAAATTGTCTGCTTTGAAATAGCCTTTCCCTGTGATCCTGCAGCATATGCTACAAACAGTTGCTCAGTTTTCCTGAAAGCTTTTGTTTTGTCCAAGTAGAAGCATAACTGCCTGTGTATATCCAATGAGTGCAGAAGTCTCTCCCCTTTATTCTGGGGATTTGGATAAAATGTTGGCAAGTGAATAGTTTGGTTAAGAGCCACACTGGATACCACCTTTGGCAAAAATGTAGGGTTTGTTCTTAAAGAAACCCTGTCTTGATGGAAAATGATGAAATGTTCCACTGCCATTAGTGCCTGTAACTCTGAGACTCTTCGTGCTGAGGTTATTGCCAGAAGCAGAGCAGTTTTCCATGACAAAAAAATTTAATTCTGCTGAATTGGCTGGCTCAAAAGGTGGTAAATTAAGTTTTTCCAAGACGAAGTTGAGGTCCCAAGTTGGTGTTGGTGCTCTCCGGGGCGGTCTTATGTTTTTAGCCCCTCTGAGGTATTGTCTTAGTAATGGAAGAGAGTAAATAGGAGGATCCGTGTGGTAATGAGCTGAAATTGCAGAGGCGTGGATCTTAACAGATGAAAAGGATAGGCCTTTGTCCAGCCTCTCAGTTAAGTATTGTAATATCTGAGGAACATTTGGAACAAGAGGGTCAAGGCCTTGAGCCCGATTCCAGGCGCAGAATCTCTTCCATTTTTCTGAATAAGATTTCCTGGTGCTGGGCCTCCTGGCCGCCAAAATGACATCCATAACAGCTTCAGAGAGAGAGATGATGTCTGCTTGGCTAAGTAATCTGCCATGCAGCCAGATTAAAGGTTTTGAGCTGGCTGTGCAGGATCTGATTGTTTTGCCGAGTCAGAAGATGAGGAATTTGAGGTAAAATCCATGCTGAGCCTCGAGTCAAGTTCTTTAAGATTGGGTACCAGTGCTGGCGTGGCCAGTCCGGGGCAATCAGGATAATTTTTGGCCTCTCTAGTCTGGCTTTTAGGAGTACCTTTGAAAGGAGAGGCAGTGGTGGGAAGGCAAAGTTTTAGTGTTTTCCAGCTAAATGAAAGAGCGTCCAGTTTCCATGCTTGTGTGTGGTAAGTCCTTGTGCAGAATTTCTGCAGTTGGCAGTTCACAGGGGAGGCAAAGAGATCTATGTCTGGGCACCCCCATTTCTGAGTTATGCTGAATACTTGTGGGTTTAATTTCCACTCGTGAGGATCCATGATGTTTCTGCTCAAGTCATCTGCCAGAGTATTTTTCTTTCCTGGCAGGAATTGTGCTTGCAGATGAACTTGATAAGGCAGTGCTGTATTCCACAAAGTCATGGCTTGTCTGCAGAGGGGGTAGGAGTGTGTGCCCCCTTGCTTGTTTATGTACCACATAACTGTGGTATTGTCCGTCTTTAGTAAAAGTTGCCCTGGATGCAGAAGGTCCTTGAAAGCTGTCAGGGCATTTTGTACAGCTAGCATCTCTTTTTGATTGATGTGAAGATGCATTTGGTCTGTGGCCCACTTGCCCTGAATACATTTTTCTTCCATATGTGCTCCCCAGGCATAATCCAAAGCATCTGTTGTTAGTGCCTGCCTGGCTGTGGGTAAAGTGAAAGGCTGTCCCTTGTTGTGGTGACATGCCTGTGCCCATCGAAACTCCTGTTGTAGGCAGGGAATAAGTGGTATTATTGCTTCCAAACTGTGACAGTGTTGAGTCCAAACACTTTTTAGATACCATTGTAACTTCCTCATATGCAGTCTGGCATATGGTATTAGTAGTATGGAGGATGCTATGAACCCAAAGGCCTGCAGAATTTTTCTTGCAGGGAGTTGGGTTTTTGTTACCATCAATTGAAAGTACTGAGTCAGCTGTCTTCGCTTGTCTGGCGTGAGACAAGCCATCTGGGCAGTTGTATTTAAGCTTGTACTCAGGAATATTATCTCTTGTGAGGGCACTAGTTTTGACTTCTTTTCGTTTATAGTGTTATCCTAGTCCCATTAGTAATATTTTTACAAACGCCAGAGGAGTTAGTAGAATGTCCTTGCTCTCTGCTTGAATAAGGCAGTCGTCCAAATAGTCATATATTTGAATTCCTTTTTGTCTGCAAAATGCAATTACTGGTACCAGGCATTTTGTGAAGACCCTGGGCGCAGTAGATAAGCCAAAGGGCAGTGCAGAGAATTGGTAATGCATTGTGCCAGCTATGAATCTGAGGTATCTTCTGCAATTTTGTTTGACTGGGACATGCAGGTATGCCTCTTTGAGGTCCAAAGTAACAAGCCAAGCCTTCTTGCCCAGCATGGGAAGAAGTTGCTGTAGAGTCAACATTTTGAATTTTGGAACATCCAGTTAAGTATTTAGAATAGATAGGTCCAGTATGGGTCTCCAGGCTTTGTCCTTTCTGGGGACCAAGAAAAGTCTTGTGTAAAATCCTTGTCCTTCTTCCTGTTGTGGCACGTTTTGAATAGCTCTTATGTCCATGTGGGCTGTAATTTGTTTTTGTGCCTCTGCCCATTGATTTTGTGGCAGGTCTCCTTTTGGCCTTGGTAGAGTGTGAAAGTGGAACCTGTAACCTTGAGACACAATATTCAGTACCCATTTGTCTTGGGTGATTATATGCCAATTTTGAGAAAAAAGTGCTAGTTTTCCCCTAAGGCAGCTTCCAAAAGGTAAGTGCTTGGCATTTGGAAGGGGAAGTCATTGGGACTGTTTCCTATAAGGTTGTGACTTGTCTTCTCCTCCTTTTGCGGTTAATGTACCCCACTGTCGTGGTCTGTAAGAGCTTTGGGGCTGAGATCTGCCTCTTGGGCGTCTGTATCTGCCTCTTTGTGGTCTGTCTGACAATGGAAAGGACCAATTTTTTGAAGGCCAATTTCTGCTAAATCTAGGTGGCTGTACCTGTAAGAAATCCTTCACTGTTTGCATAGATTTTGCTTTATCCTCCATTTTCTTTAACACCTCTTCTGTCTTAATACCAAACAAGATATCATGCTGTAAAGGAGCATCCAATAATTTTGCCTTAACATGGTCAGGTAAATTTTGTTCTTTTAACCAAGTATGCCTTCGAATCACAAATCCTGTAACTGCGGCTCTACAAGATGCCTCTAATGAATCAAAACCACATTGCAGCTTTCCCACCTGCATTTCCTTAAAATCAGGACCTTCTAAGTTTGTAAGCATTTTCTGTTTTAACAGAGACATTAAAATTTGTTGGTATTTAAGTATGTGGATCTGGCAATTTAAAGCCCTTACTGCTAAAGATGCAGAAGTGTAAACTTTCTTCCCCCATCGATCCAGTGCTCTAGAATCCCTGTCAGAGGGGACTGGATTTTTAGCAGTGGAAGCCTTTACCCCTTTGGGACCCTGGGAAATAGTTTCTGGGTCAGCAACAGGGTTTTTATAGAGAAATTTGTGAGAGTCAGGGACTTTGTAGTACCTGTCGGGCTTGACTGGAGCTGGGGGCAAAGAATCAGGGGTTAAACTAGATTCGGAGAACACATCATCCACAATATCTAACATAGGTGGAATAGCAAGGGGCCTGTGCTGAGGCAATAAAAGAAAATCTGAGCATTTTCTTGGATTCTGAGTAATCCTGACTCTCCCAATGGAAGTGCTCCCTCATGGTATGTAAAGTTTCCCCAAAAGAGTAATCCTCAGGAGGAGAGGCTGAAGGAATGGATTCTTCAGCATCAGAGTCCTCATAGGGGGTACAGAGGATCCCTGGTCTGAAGAGGAGTCAGAGGAAATGGAAACCTGATCAGAAGAGTCAAAGTCTGTATCCTGCCTAGGCCTTTTATCAGGAGGGGGATGGGAACCCCTGATCAGAATGATTAGGTCTTCGGCCATTTTGAGCATCTGTTTCTTAGGCATGGAGGCCTGTCCAGGAGAATGCTGTACTTGCATCTTTGTCTTTAATGGTGTTTTAGACTTGGTTGTTGTTTTGAAGGTAAGCTGTGAAGGTCTGAAAACGCCCTCAGAAGCCGGTGCCTGCTCAGCGGCTCCGGACCAATCTGAGGGATTAGTTTCTGTAGGCCCAACACCTTGAGTTTCCAAAGGCCTAGTAGTCTCCACGTGGGAGTCGGAGGCGGCCTGTGGCTCTGAGGTAGCGGGTGTCAGGGGCTGCGAAAGCACCTCACTGAGAACCGGCAACTGGCCTAGAAGAGGCTGAGTCGTCGGTTTTGGACCTCAGATGCCTGTCCTTATCCTTGTCTTTGCGTTTTTTGTGAATTCCGGTCGTTGGTTGTTCCGACGGCATTGTATAATTGAACCTTCGGCCAAAGTAATGCAAAGCAAAATCAAACAGACGTTTAATAGTGCGTTTGTTAAATCTAGCACAAAACCAACAAGTAGTGATGTCGTGGTCAGGGCCTAGGCATGGAATACAGTAAGAATGAAAATCCTTATAAGGTATTTGCTTCCCACAAGAAATACAATTATTAACTTTTACTGACATCGGTCTGAGGCAAGAAAAAGTTTCCCCAACCGGGTACTTAGCTTTATTGAAGACTTTGGTTCTGAAATTCTAATTCAAAAATCTCAGGAGTCGGCCGACTGGCACTTGCGAACTGCTTTAGCTTTGGGCACCCCGCGGCAAGAAAGACTGAAGAAAATGGCGTCGGCTGCATCTTATATACCCCTGGCACACTGACGTCAGGGAAGAGGCGACAGCAACCAAAGCTGGACCAATACTTTGGAACTCTGACCAACTGCGGGACCGCCTGACGGCAGGATAACCCAAGTGTAATGACTGCAGCAGTGAAACACTATGAACATCTAAGAATACAGACCGTTTAAGGTCACCAGGCCAAATGCCTAAACTCTGAAAGAACTAAGGCACCGGACTATATAAAAATAAAAACTGCAACAAGATGATGTCAGCAAAAACAATGAGTCTGAAGTTTGAGTATGAATTATCAACAGAACCTTATTTTTACACTTAACTTATAGTATACATTTTGCCTTAATCTAAATAGAAAGGAAACATCTGCTAACAAATTTCATATATTCCTAGTAGTAATCCACTACATAGCTGAACGACTTTACTGTATGGTGAATTTGAGAGCACAAAACGTATGGAGTAGACAAAGTAACTACAGATGAAACAAAGTCCATGGTGTCTATTTTTACATCTCAAGTTTATGACAGGTCACAGCTACTTCATATTTGTAAGCTTGTAAAATTAAGAGAAGTAGTTTACTACACAAAGACTACATATAATGACAGAAATAAAAGTAATGCAGAACAGTAGTACAAAATAAACGTGTCACAAAAGATATAAGGAAACAGCAGTTATGTTTTTGATGGAGGACCAATACCGTTGATATGATTTTTGTCAATAACTACAGCTTTAGGAAATTATCGATGTAAATACTTTGTTTAGATACTTGTATAACACTGTTCCATTTTAATGGCTCACTTTATGTCAAATAATGCTTGAGGAAATTAAATGTGTGGATTGTTGCTTTAATTACTGCAAGCAGCAAATCCATGTTTGTAAGGCTACCAGTCTTGCTTTTCACTGTGGCTTTAAATAAATTGGGCAAAATATTTCAGTGCACTACCTCATTGGTGGCCTATTTTGTTTCCTTTAAGTTAGCTATTAGCTACACATGCTACGTGCATTTACTTTTGCATTTTAATGCAACAAACACTAAAATATTTTCTTCCAGGATACAAACATAAGCTGTGCTGTTGCTGCAGGTTCAAATGGCAATAGAGCTGAATTCTCAAACAAAATAAAGATACCAAAGGAGGAACAGGGTCCTTGATTGAAGATCATAGAATAAAAGTACTAAAGAAAGGTACCTTTCATACATGTTCTGCAAATTGTAACAGCAGCTAGTGACAATGAGTTAGCACCTTAGTGAAAATTAGCTGAACTCCAAAGAATAAGCAATCAGCCATCTCCAAGACCACAGTGAAAACTGGCACAAATAATCAGTAATGCATAGTACTGAGACTGGAACAAATACCTATGTCCAGGACCATAGCCAAAATGTAAAGTCCACCTAGTCAAACAGAATTTTGCTATGTTCAGCATCTCAGCAAGACCAACATTTCCAGGTAAGAATGGTCCCAAGCCATCACTGTAAGTGGAGAAACCATGCGATTAAATCACAGGGAATAAAGGTTCAGGTAAGGTTTGAATCTTTAATTTCTCCAAGTCTTTTGGCTTTCTAATTTCATGACTGGAATGGACCCCATTCCCAAGTCAAAGTACAATTAATTAAAGTTCACAAAATTAGTATTGCTTCAGTCTTTGATGTTAGCCAGAAGTGCTCTTTGCAGCACATGCAAAGTGCCCAGTAATGGCTCCTGCAATTTGTACTGAGTTGCAAGTACTGGTAACATATCTAAATACGATTGTAGATTCTTTTTTATAAGACCCGTTGCTCCTACTACTATTGGAACTGTCTGGGTATCTTTCTTCCACATTGCTCTCGTTTCTGCCTGCAAATCCTGATATTTTATGACTTTGTAAGTGCTACTTTTGTCTTTTCATGGACCACTATATCTGGTTTTCTCACAACTATCTTTTGGACTGTTGGTAATGGGTGACCCCATATGATGTACATCATCATTTTCTATGATGTTTTGCGGCTCATGTTTCCAGTGTTTTTCAGCCACTTCAATACCATAATGTTTGCAAAATCCCCAGTGCAACAGTCTTGACACATTATTATGCTTTTCAGTATACAGTCCTTCTCCCATTACTACGTTACCACTAGCAACAAGGTATGCAACTGTTTTCAATTCTGTTTTACAAAACCTACAGTTATCTGTTTTGCCCACAAGTTCAATGAACTTTGTAAACTAACATGTACGTAAGCCCACTATCTTGAGCCACTATCACATACTTCATAAAGTCAGTGTGCCACACATTTGCAGCCCCTGAGGCTAAATAACACATCTAATACACTAGTAATTGGAGACTCTATTGTCATGCACACTGACATCCCACTCACCAGACTGAACAAGGAAAAGGTCACTGTAAGCTGCCTGTCAGGTGCCAGGATCTGCCACATAACACAAGCACTCAGATCATTCCACAGCAGGTAAAAATATGACTTTGTCATTGTCCATGTTGGTGTGAATGACCTGAGACGTACCTCCCTGGACTACATGAAGAGAAACAGAGGAGCTCTCTGATCATGTAGCCCAGGCTGGTATGACCCTGACCCTGAGTAGCATCTTGCCCTCACCAAGAATGACGCCACAGTATAAGATAAAATGATCAATTTTAACAATTGGCTAAGCTATTGGTGTCATTCAAAGGGGACCCAGTGTCTATCAGCCTGGGATGACATGCTCGACAAGCCATGTTGCTTCGCCAGGGACAGCTTGCACCTGTCACCCTTAGGCTTTCGAATTCTGGCGAAGGCTCTTGCCACTCCCATAGTGCCTTTTTTAGGCGAGGCTCAAAAGACAAACCCACCTCCATAGACAATACCAGAAACAAAAAACTAAGGGTAATGCTACTCGACGCCAGAAGTCTAAACCTCAAGATGCACGTACTCGAGGCACTACTCAATATGGAGAAAATCGATATCTGTGCAGTAACAGAAACCTGGTTCAAGGCCCCAGAGAGCACCCCAGCACTACCAGGATTCAACTCATACCATTCTTTTCGGCCCCAGAACTCTGACCAAAATACTAAAGGCGGGGGAGTATCCATTTTCATCAAGTATACACACACCTCCATGTTAGTGGCACTGCATGGACGCAGTGGAAACCATCCATGTGCAACTAACAGTAGGCAAAACTGCTTTTCCGTTTGTGGCCTGCTACAGATCACCCACCTTGTCTCAGGACCCTCACTTGGCTTTCCTGAGAACATTGGAGAATATGAAGGTCTCACCAAACACCATGATATTGGGAGATTTCAACTATCCAAACATTGACTGGGAAAACTACTCAAGTCCCAACTCTTTCGCCCAATGGTTCCTAGAGTTTATAAACTCAAATGCCATGGAACAACTGGTCACCACTCCCACAAGAGGAGACAACATATTGGACTTGGTCATTACCAACATGGGGGCTCAATGTTCCACACCAGAGGTAAACCCCTCATTGGTAAGATCAGACCATAAACTAATCGCAATGGACATCCACATCCCGACCCCACCCCCAGCCAAGGAAACCACTGTGAAAAATTTCTCAAAAGCAAACTTCACACTTCTCAAGACCAAGGTGGAAAGTTTCAAAGCCCCCAGGCTAATGGAAAATGCCACCCAAACCGCAGAATCCTTTACAAATGCACTCTATGAGCACCTACAGGAATGCATGGATCGTGCCATCCCAAGAAAAACCAAGACTCACTCCTCCAAAAACAGGAGACCACTCTGGTGGACCCCGGCCATAAATAAACTATACAACAGAAGGAGGAAACTATTACATGATGAGGCAAAATCCCAAAAAGGGAAGGCATCCCTGATCAGTACTAGCAAGAAACTTCGATCCCTCATAAAATCATCAAAAGCTAGCTTTGAAAGAAAAATCGCCAAAGACTCCAAAGATGATCACAAGGCGTTCTTTAGCTACGTCAAGAATCAGGGTGGCAACTCTCAGATCTGCTCTGAGCTGGTGCAAAACGGCACAAAATACACTGAACCCACGGACATTGCCAACATCCTGGCGGACAGGTTCAGTGTAAACTTTACCCCCCCCCCCCAAAAGGGCCATTGTCTATCCCAGAAGAATGCAGGTCCCCAGACATCACAGACACACAGGTGAAAGCAGCCCTCTCCAAAGTAAAAAATACAGCATCAATGGGACCAGATGGTATCCTGAGCTGAATCTTACACGAGCTCCAAAATGAACTAAACCCTCAAATAAACTCTCTGTTCCAACTTGGCCTTACCACAGGTTATGTACCCAAAGAATGGCGTACAGCAACAGTGATCCCGCTCCACAAAGGTGGCACCACAACGGATCCCAGGAACTATCGCCCTACAAACCTGACTAGCCTGGTCTGCAAGGCGATGGTGCGCATCATCATGGATCTCATAAACAAAGACATTGGGAACTTCCAAACACTGGACCCTACCCAATTCGGCTTTGTTAAAGGCAGATCTTGCCTCTTAAACCTAGTTGACTTCTTCGAAATAGTAACCAAAGCCATAGACGAGGGAAAGGTAGTCCACACAGCCTACCTGGACCTCGCAAAGGCCTTTGACATAATACCCCACTCTGGCATCATAAATAAGCTTACCAGCTTAAATATTAACCCATATATCACAAGATGGGTTGCAAACTGGCTCAGGGATAGAACTCACATGGTCAGAGCCGCGGGTGCCATGTCCGACTCTTAACCGGTTACAAGTGGCATCCCACAGGGCTCAGTCCTGGGACTCCTCTTGTTCGGTATATACTTCTCTGAGGTACAGGCAAATACGAGAGGACTGTGGCTTACCAAGTTCGCAAATGATTGCAAACTGGGAGCCATAATCGACTCGCTGGCTGACACAAGCATCCTCCAGAAGGGCCTTACGGAGACAGATACCTGGTGTCGGAACCATGGCCTCAAGCTAAATGCCAAAAAGTGCATAGTCATCCCCTTTGGGAAAAACAAAGTGCCCACAAACTACCACATAGGAGGTAATCCACTAAGTACGGAAGCAGTAATTAGGGATCTGGGGACCCAAGTAGATAGTAACCTCTCCTTTGACAATCACGTTGCCAAAGTGGTTAGAAAAACCTTCCATATAGCTCACCTAATCACAAAAGGGTTCACATCTAGGATCAAGAGAGGTCATTGTGCCCCTCTACTCATCGCTCATCAGGCCCATAATTGAGTACAATGTCCCATTTGAGATGTACCTTACCAGACACCTGCAACAGCTGGAGAGACCTCAAAAATACCTCACCAAGAGGATTGTGGGCCTCAAACAGATGTCCTATGCAGCTCGACTAAAACTCCAGCTCTACTCAGTTGCTTAGTGCCTACTCAGAGGTGATCTCTGCCTGACGTACAAGGCCATGTCTAACCCGGAATTGTTGGACATGCTCCACGTCAAGAAAACCAAATCCATTAGGGCTACACGCTCCAGGGATTTAAACCTTAGCACAACAATAAATAGGACATGTTGGAGGGATAGATTCATATCCCAAAGGCTTCCCTCGCTCTGGAATAGAATCCCAGTCCATGTTAGGCAGAGCCCCTCACTGACCCTCTTCAAGAGAAATCTTGATGAGTGGATGGGAAATCGTAAATTTACTCCTGGGATCACTTCTATGGCCCTGCTGGACAGAGGCTCAGGAATCTAGTCTAAAAGGGAGGCAAAAGCAAACACATTCTGGCTAGGCTTATAAATGCCCTAGGGCAGATAGCCTAGTACCTACCTATGAACCTATGAATATTAACCTTTCATCTTTTGGTCTGAATTAAGTCTCTCCTCAACCTTCCTGCATTCAATCCTGATCAAAATGAGGTTCTTCCAGGAGTTTCCTGTACTTGCAACTACAGTTATGCACTTTCCACATTTCTTGCCTTCATGTTTGATCCTTCACCTTATTATTCTTTCTTTTGTTTCTGGCACATTCAGTTGCTGTCCGATTCTTTTTTTCATCTACTTCTGGTTTGATTTCCATTCCCGCTTGATGCCGATATGTTTCTGCTGGATTAAGCAGGGAAGTCATCTTAGACTTATTCTCATGTTTCAAAATGTTCACTATGTTTGGGTCATGTGCCATCAGCAGATGTGTGTAGTTCCACAACTGCAAATCTATACATGTAATCAATTTCAAGGAGGCCCATACCTCCTTCAGAACAGGGAATGTATAATCTTGGTATGCACTGATTTTTATAAATCATTTGGTAAGCATGAAGCATCCTTCTTATTTTCCTGTCCAGTCTAGCCAATGCCTTTTGGGGCCAGTCAATCCCTCCAAAACTGTAGGTTAGGACAGGAAGAGTAAATTGATTTACAGCTTGAATTTCGTTCCTAGATGTCAATGCTGTTTTCAGAATTAAAGGCTTCTAAAATACTCCTTACTAAGTTTTACTCACATTCGTTTTACTATTGATCCTTCATCAATTCCCAAACATTTATAGACTCTCTCTTGCTCATGTTCTTTTATATAACATTCTAGTCCAAAACCAATGTTTTCTTGGTGCTACAGCTTTCCTGCTTTTAAGGTCGCTTTTGCATTTATAAAGACCAAATTACACTTTAATATAATCTGAAAAAATTTGGACTACTTGCAGTTGTGCTTGCAGTTCATCTGATGAGCTATACAGTTTTAAATCACCGACAAAGAGAAGATGAGAAGTCTTTGCACTTTGTCGTTTTCTATGAGCCAAATTACATCTGTTAAGTAGACAGCTTAATAGGTTAAGGGCAAAAAGTACAATTGTGTACACTTACCATAAATGTAGATGTTAGAGTGTATTCACTGCTGCAGTCATTACATTTGGGTAATCTGCTGGCAGGTTGCCCTCAGTCGGCCTGAATTCCAAAGTTTTGGGTCCTGCGTCGGTTGCTGTCTTCTCTTCCATGACGTCAGGGGTATAAAACATGCAGCCGACTCCGTTTTCTTTAGTTTTTCTTGCCCCCCGATGTCAGGTGCTCCCAAAAAGGTAGCAATATTATATATATATATATATATATATATGGAAACACTTCACATAATCGAATGAGTGAAATCTCGAATTTCATATGGTCGAGACCATATGATCGAGATTTTAGTAAATCGAATGTGTGTAGTGTTCAGAAATAAGACTTTACTTACTTTAATACATTACGTGCACACAGAGACAAGTATTGTTGTATGCTCTGTGTGTACGTAATGTATTATTTGTTTTGCGGTGTTGGCAGGAAATGAGAAATCTCCCGTTTTGCGCTTCTGCATATAGAGCAAGACAGGAGATTTCCCATCTCCCCACTGTAGCGCGATCTTGGAGTTGGTATATTTAAGTAGGGGGGGTGTGGGGGGTGCAGGGGGGTGAAGCCCCCCTGCAAAAATGAAGTTTTTTTTTTTTTTTTCCTGATGGTTTCGCTTCAGAAGTTCGAGTTTCCGAAACTCGAGCTTTTGGTTTCGGTTATTTGCAGTTCGAGATTTTGGCAATTCAATCTTCTGAAGTGAATCCATATATATATATATATATATATATATATATATATATATATATATATATATATACATACACATGCATTAATATAAACTTTGCCTTCATCTACAAGCAAATACACCATATAGATTGTAGAAGATAAAGAAGGAAAGATAAACTGTAGAATGACAGGGGGATGGTGGGAGGGTAACCTGGACTGCAAAAGTGAATACACTCCAACATCTACATTTATGGTAAGTGTGCACAACTGTACTATGTTCTTCATGTTTCACTGTTGCAGTCATTACATTTGGGTAGAAACCCAAAGCTATGGTTGGGAGACTGGAGCTAAACAGCATTAGGTGAAGCTATAAGGCCCTGCAGCACTGCAGTGGCAAAGCCTGCCCTGGACTTAGAGAGGCAAATGGTAATGCTTTGTAAAGGTGTGAACAGAAAGTACAGTTGTGTACCTACCATAAATGTAGATGTTAGAGTGTATTCACTGTTGCAGTCATTACAATTGGGTTATCCTGCTAGCAGGCTACCTGCAGTAGGCCTGAATTCCATAGTCTAGGTCCGGCGTCGGTTGCTCTCGCCTCCTCCCTGACGTCAGTGCACCAGGGGTATAAAAGATGCAGCCAACTCCATTTTCTTCAGTTTTTCTTGCCCCAGATGTCAGGTGCCCCCAAAAGGGTAGGCTAAAAATATGTCAATAAAGCATGCATGCACCAAGGTAAATGTTTCCTTCATCTACAAGCAAATACACCACATAGGTTGTATAGAATAGAGAAGTACAGATAAGGTCCAGCAACAATAAGGGGGAAGGTGGGTGAGTAACCTGGACTGCAACAGTGAATACACTCTAACATCTACATTTATGGTAGGAACACAACTGTACTATGTTCGTGTTTCACTGTTGCAGTCATTACAATTGGGTTGAATCCCAAAGCTAAGGTTGGGAGGCTGGAACTAAATAGCATTAGGAGCGGCTACGAGGCCCTGCAGAACTGCAGTGGCAAAGCCTGCCCTGGATTTAGAGTAGAGTGGTAAGTGATAGTGCTTTGTAAAAGTATGCACTGAACTCCAGGTTGCAGCCTCTAAAATGTCTTTGGTTGGTTCGCCTCTGAGGAAGGCTGCTGATGTGGCTGCTGCTCTGGTTGAATGTGGCCTAATGCCCTTAGGCACTGATTTGCCATGTTGTGAATAGCAGAAACTAATGCAGTGGTCTACCCACTTTGAAATAGTCTGCTTCGAGATGGCCTTTCCTTGTGATCCTGCAGCATAAGCTACCAGTAATTGCTCAGTTTGTCTGAAAGCTCTGGTTCTGTCCAAGTAGAAGCGCAGCTGTCTGTGCATGTCCAAAGAATGCAGAAGTCTCTCACCCTTATTCTGTGGGTTTGGATAAAAGGTAGGCAAATGAAAAGTTTGGTTGAGGGCTACATTGGACACTACCTTAGGCATAAATGTCGGGTTTGTCCTTAGAGGAACCCTATCTGGATGGAAAATGATAAAAGGTTCCACAGCCATGAGTGCCTGCAGCTCTGAGACTAATCTTGCAGAGGTTATTGCTAGGAGCAGAGCTGTTTTCCATGACAAAAATTTTATATCAGTTGTAGCAGCTGGATCAAAAGGAGGCAGGGTGAGTTTTTCCAAGACATAATTGAGGTCCCATGCAGGTATTGGTGATCTCCTTGGAGGCCGTACGTTTCTGGCTCCTCTAAGGTACTGCCTTAATAAAGGATGGGAAAAAATAGGTGGCTCTGTATTGTAATGAGCTGAAATGGCAGAGGTATGAATCTTAATTGATGAAAAGGATAGGCCTTTGTCCAGCATCTCAAAATATTGCAAAATCTGAGGGATATTTGGTACAATCATGTCAATTCCTAGTGCCTGGTTCCAAGCACAGAATCTCTTCCATTTTTCTGCATAAGATTTTCTGTTACTGGGCCTCCTGGCCTCCAAAATAACATCCATCACCGCTTTAGAGAGAGTTGTGTTTTGAAAGGCTACATTATCCGGCATGCTGCCAGATTTAAGGTCCTGAGTTGGCTGTGCAGGATCTGATTTTTTGTTGGGTCAGTAAGTGAGGAATTTGAGGTTATGTCCATGCTGGGCATTGAGTCGAGTTCCTTAGGTACCAGTGCTGGCGGGGCCAGTTTGGGGCAATCAGTATCATTTTTGGCTTCTCTTGTCTGACCATTAGGTGTACCCTTGGGGAGGAGAGGCAGAGGAGGAAAGGCATATACTGTTAAGTTTTTCCAGCTGAAAGATAGAGCATCCACTTTTCATGCTTGCTTATGATAAGTCCTTGTGCAGAATCTCTGTAGTTGGCAGTTGTGAGGAGAAGCAAATAGATCTATGTCCAGGCATCCCCAATTCCTTGTTATGTTGAAGACTTGTGGATCCAATTTCCATTCGTAGGGATCCATGAGGTTTCTGCTTAGTTAGTCTGCCAGAGTATTTATCTTTCCTGGCAGGAATTGTGCTTGCAGATGTACTTGGTAAGTCAATGCTGTGTCCCACAAAGTCATGGCTAGTCTGCAAAGGGGGTGGAATGTGTGCCTCTCCCTGCTTGTTTATGTACCACATGACTGTATTATTGTCCGTCTTTATCAGTAGTTGTCCTGGATGAAGTAGATCCTTGAAGGCTGTCAGGACATTCTGAACAGCTAGCATCTGTTTTTGATTGATATGTAGATGCATTTGGATTGCGGACCATGTGCCCTGAACACATCTTCCTGCCATGTGGGCCCCCCACGCATAATCTGATGCATCTGTTGTCAATGTCTGCCTGGCTGGGGGTATAGTGAATGGCTGCCCCTTGTTGTGGTGACAGGCGTTTGCCCACCATCGAAACTCCTGTTGCAGGCAGGGAATGAGGGTAATTATAGTTTCCAGGCTGTGGCAATGTTGAGTCCAAACGCTTTTTAGATACCACTGTAGTTTCCTCATATGCAGTCTTGCATATGGAATTAGCAGAATGCAGGATGTCATGAAGCCCAAAGCCTGCAGAATTTTTCTTGCAGATAACTGGGTCTTTGTTGCCAACATTTTGAAATAAGTAATCAGTTGCCTTTGTTTGTCTGGCGTGAGATAAGCCATCTGGGCAGTTGTATTTAAGCTTGCACCCAGGAATATTATCTCTTGAGAGGGTACTAGTTTTGGATTTCTTTTCGTTTACTGTGTACCCTAGGTATGTTAGTAATCTTTTTACAAACGCCAGATGCTGTAGTAGAATGTCCTTGTTTTCTGCTTGAATAAGGCAATCGTCCAAGTAAGTATATATTTGTATTCCTGTTTGTCTGCAAAATGCAATTACTGGTGCCAGGCATTTTGTGAAGACCCTGGGCGCAGTAGATAAGCCAAAGGGCAGTGCAAAGAATTGGTAGTGCATTGAGCCAGCTATGAAATCTGCATGATTGTCTGATTGGGACATGCAGGTATGCCTCTTTTAGATCTAAAGTTACAAGCCAAGCCTTCTTGTCCAGCACGGGCAGAAGCTGCTGCAGAGTCAACATTTTGAATTTTGGAATATCCAGGTATGTGTTTAGAATAGATAGGTCCAGTATTGGCCTCCAGGCTTTGTCCTTTCTGGGCACCAAGAAAAGTCCTGAGTAAAATCCTTGTCCCTGCTCTTGCTGTGGTACTTGCTGAATGGCCCTCATGTCCATGAGGGATGAAACTTGCTTTTGTGCCTCTGCCCATTGATTTTTTGGCAGGTCTGGCATACCGTTTGCCCGTGGCAAGGTGTGAAAGTGGAACCTGTAACCTTGTGACACTATGTTCAAGACCCATTTGTCCTGGGTGATTAGGTGCCAGCTTTTAGAAAAAAAAGTGCTAGTTTTCCCCCTAAAGGAGCTGCCAGAAGATAAGTGCTTGGCACTGGCAAGGGGAAGTCATTGGGACTGCTTCCTGTATGGCTGTGACTTGTCTTCTCCGCTTTTGGAGGTAGAAGCACCCCATTGTTTAGACCTGTATGAGCCCTGGGGCTGGGATCTGCCTCAAGGGAGTCTGTTATCTGCCTCTTTGTGGCCTGTCTGACACTGGAAAGGACCAATTCTTTGTAGGCCAGTACCTGATAAATCTTGGAGGCTGAACCTGTAAGAAATCCTTGACTGTTTACATAGATTTAGCTTTGTCCATTTTCTTCAAAACCTCTTCTGCTTTAACACCAATGTATCATGCTGTAATGGAGCATCTAGTAATTTTGCTTTAACATGATCAGGCAGATTCTGTTCCTTTAACCAAGCATGCCTCCTAATGACAGAACCCGTAACAGCGGCCCTGCAGGAGGCCTCCAGAGAATCAAAACCACATTGCAAAGTATGTTTTCCTATTTGTTCAGCTGCATGCAATAAATCCTGCATTTCTTTGTTTTCTGCACATTCAGAAATTGTCAGCATTTTCTGTTTAAGCAGTGACATAATATACAGTTGATATTTAAGCATATGAAACTGACAGTTTAAAGCTCTTATAGCCAAGGTGGCAGAAGTGTAAATCTTTTTCCTTCATCTATCCAGTGCCCTAGAATCTCTGTCAGAGGGGGTTTTTTGCAGTGGAAGCCTTGACCCCTTTAGGACCCTGACAGATAGTTTCTGGGTCAGCTGCAGGACTTTTAAAAAGAAATTTATGTGAATCAGGAACCCTGTCATATCTGTCTGGCTTAACAGGAACTGGAGGTAGAGAGTCAAGAGTCAGACTGGACTCTGAGAATACATCATCTACAATGTCTAACACAGGTGGAATTGCAAGGGGCCTGGGCCTGTGCTGAGGTAGTAAAAGGAAGTCTCTGAGCCTTTTCTTAGATTCTGAATAATCTTGGCACTCCCAGTGGAAATGCTCCCTCATGGTATGCAGGGTTTCCCCAAAGGAGTAATCCTCAGGAGGAGAGGCTGAAGGGATAGATTCTTCAGCATCAGAATCCTCATAGCGAGGAAGAGAGTATTCCTGTTCAGAAGAGAAATCAGAAGAAATGGAAACCTGATCTGAAGATTCATATTCTGTCTCTTGCCTAGGCCTCTTATCAGGAGGGGGATGGGAACCCCTGATCAAAGTAATTAGGTCTTCGGCCATCTTGAGCATCTGTTTTTTAGGCATGGAGGCCTGTCCATGGGACTGTTGTACTTGTTTCTTAGTCTTTAGTCTTTGCCTTTGAAGCTAAAGTCGTTTTAACATACAACTGTGTAGGCCTGAAAACACCCTCAGAAGCCAAAGCCTGCTCAGCGGCTCCAGACCCATCTGAGGGAACAGTTTCCGAGGTTCCAATACCTTGAGTTTCCAGCAGCCTAGTCGGCTCCACGTGGGAGTCGGTAACGGCCTGCGGCTCTAAAGTAGCAGGCGTCAGGGGCTGCGAAAGCACCTCACTGAGAGCCGGCGACTGGCTTAGAAGCCTAGTCTGTTTTGGACCTCGGATGTCTGTCCTTTTCTTTTTCTTTGCATTTTTTGTGAATTGCGGTAGTCGGATGGCTATAAGACGACATCGTGTAATAAAATCTTCTGCCAAAATAGTGAAAAGCAAAATCGTACCGATGCTTTGTACTGCGTTGGTTAACTCTAGCACAAAATCGACAATTAGCAATGTCGTGATCAGGGCCTAGGCAAGGAATACAGTAAAAATGGAAGTCCTTATGAGGTATTTGCTTCCCACAAGAAATACAATTATTAACTTTTTCTGACATCAGTCTGGAGCAAGAAAAAAGTTACCCCAACGAGGTAGTTAGCTTTAAATGAAGACTTCGGATCTGAAATGAGAACACAAAAATCTCAGGAGTCGGCCAACCGGCACTTGCGAACTGCTTTTGCTTCGGGCACCGCATGGCAAGAAAGACTAAAGAAAATGGTGTCGGCTGCATCTTTTATACCCCTGGTGCACTGATGTCAGGGAGGAGGCGACAGCAACCAATGCCGGACCTAGACTTTGGAATTCAGGCCGACTGCGGGTAGCCTGCCAGCAAGATAACCCAGTTGTAATGACTGCAACAGTGAAACACGAACATCTCCAAGTAGCAGCCTCTAGAATGTCCTTGGTTGGTACTCCTCCAAGAAAGGCTGCTGAAGTAGCTGCTGCCCTGGTGGAGTGAGACCCAATGCCCTTGGGCACAGGTTTGCCATGGTGTAAGTAGCAGAAACGGATGCAATGGCTTATCCACTTTGAAATTGTCTGCTTTGAAATAGCCTTTCCTTATGATCCTGCAGCATATGACACTAGTAACTGCTCAGTTTTTCTTAGAGCTTTAGTCCTGCTCAAGTAGAATCTTAGCTGTCTGTGTACATCCAAGGAATGCAGAATTCTCTCCCCTTTGTTCTGCGGATTTGGATAAAAAGTTGGTAGATGAATTGTTTGGTTAAGAGCCACACTGGAAACGACCTTAGGCATAAAAGTAGGATTTGTCCTCAGAGACACCCTGTCTGGGTAAAATATGACAAAAGGCTCTACAGCTATGACGGCCTGTAGCTCTGAAACTCTTCTTACTGAAGTAATTGCTAGTAGCAGAGCTGTCTTCCAGGATAAGAACTTCTATCCGCGGTAGCAGCTGGTTCAAATGGAGGCAGGGTGAGCTTTTCCAACACATAATTCAGGTCCCATGCAGGTAATGGTGATCTTCTAGAAGGCCTTAAATTTTTGGCTCCTTCAAGATACTGCTTTAGTAAAGGATGAGAAAAGATTGGTGGCTCTGTATTGTAATGAGCTGAAATAGCAGAAGCATGGATTTTGATTGATGAGAAAGATAGGCCTTTGTCAAGCATCTCAGTTAAGTACTGTAATATCGGAGGAATATGTGGTTCTGCTGTATCAGTTCCTTGTGCCTGATTCCAAGCACATAATCTCTTCCATTTGTCAGCGTAAGACTTTTTAGTACAATGCCTTCTGGCTCCCAAAATGACATCCATCACAGCTTTACTGAGAGGTGTTGTTTGTATGATTACAGGATTAGCCATGCTGCCAGGTTCAGAGTCTGTAGTTGATTGTGCAGGATCTGATTGTTTTGCTGGGACAGCAGTTGTGGTTTTTGAAGCAAGGTCCAAGCTGGGTATTGAGAAGTTCCTTATGAATGGGTACCAGTATTGGCGGGGCCAGTCTGGGGCAATTAACATCATCTTTGGCTTCTCTTGTCTGACTTTTAGGAGGACCTTGGGTAGAAGAGGCAGAGGAGGAAAGGCGTAAACTGATAGGTTTTTCCAACTGAAGGATAGGGCATCCACTTTCCATGCTTGTCTGTGATGAGTCCTTCTGCAGAATCTTTTCAGTTGATAATTTTGAGGAGAAGCAAATAGATCTATGTCTGGGCTTCCCCATTTCTCTGTTATGCTGAAGACTTGTGGATTTAGTTTCCACTCGTGAGGATCCATAAGGTTTCTGCTTAAATCGTCTGCCAGAGTGTTTTGTTTTCCTAGCAGGAATTAAGCTTGAAGATGTATTTGGTAGGTCAAAGCTGTGCCACACAGTGCCATGGCTAATCTGTAGAGGGGGTATGAGTGTGTGCCCCCTTGCTTGTTTATATACCACACGACTGTGGTGTTGTCCGTCTATCAGTAGGTGTCCTGGATGAATTAAGTCCTTGAAGGCTGTTTGGGCATGTTGAACAGCTAGCATCTCTTTCTGGTTGATATGTAGATGCATTTGATTTGGTGCCCATATGTCCTGAATGCATCTTCCTGCCATGTTGGGCCCCCCAGGCATAATCTGATGCATCTGATGTTAAGGTTTGGCTGTGGCAGGGGGTAAAGTGAAGGGCCGTCCCATGTTTTGGTGACAGGCCTTTGCCCACCATAGAAACTCATGTTGAAGGCAGGGAATGAGAGGAATCATCGTTTCCAGACTGTGTGAATGTTGACTCCATAAACTTTTTAGGTACCACTGAAGTTTCCTCATATGCAGTCTTGCATATGGAATTAGTAGAATGCAGGATGCCATGAAGCCCAGAGCCTGCAGAATTTGTCTTGCAGAAGACTGGGTTTTTGTTACCATCAGTTTGAAGTAAGTAGTCAGTTGCCTTTGTCTGGCGTGAGGTAAGTCATCCGGGCAGTTGTATTCAAGCTTGCACCCAGGAATGTTATCTTTTGAGAGGGTACCAGTTGTGATTTCTTTTTGTTTATTGTGTACCCTAGGCATGTTAGAAGCCTTTTCACAAACGTCAGGTGTCGTAAAAGTGTGCACTTGTTCTCTGCTTGAACGAGACAGTCGTTCAAGTAAGGAGATATTTGAATACTTCTTTGTCTGCAAAATGCAATTACTGGAGCCAGGCACTTTGTAAAGACCCTGGGCGCAGTAGACAACTAAAGGGCAGTGCAGAGAATTGGTAATGCATTAAGCCAGCCTTGAATGTGAGGTATCTTCTGCACGACTGTCTTACTGGGACATGCAGGTATGCCTCTTTTAGGTCTAAAGTCACTAGCCAAGAATTCTTGCCCAGCATGGGCAGAAGCTGTTGCAAAGTGAGCATTTTGAATTTCGGAATGTCCAGGTATGCGTTCAAAATCGATAAATCCAGTATTGGCCGCCAGGCCTTGTCCTTTCTGGGTACTAAGAACAGTCTTGAGTAAAAACCTTGTCCCGTTTCCTGTTCTGGTACTGTCTGAATGGCCCCCATATCCATGAGGGAAGTAACCTGTTTCTGTGCCTCTGCCCATTGGTATTTTGGCAGATCTGGCCAACCATTTGTCAATGGCAGAGTGTGGAAATGGAATCTGTATCCCTGTGATACGATGTTTAGTACCCACTTGTCCTGGGTGATTAACTGCCAATTTTGAGCAAAAAGTGCAAATTTTCCCCCTATGGGTGCTGCCAAAAGTTAAGTGCTTGGTATAGGCAGAGGGAAGTCATTGGGATTGTCTTCTGTAGGTTTGCACTTTATCTCCTCCAGATTTGGAGGTGGATGCGCCTCCATTGCTTTGATCTGTATGAGTCTTGAGCCTGGTATCTGGAACCCTTAGGGCATCTAGATTTGCCCCTTTGAGCTCTGTCTGACACAGGAAAGGACCAATTTTTTGTAGGCCAGTGTCTACTGAATCTAGGTGGCTGCACTTGTAAGAAATCTTTTAACAGTTTACATAGACTTAGCTTTGTCTTCCATTATCTTTAAAACCTCTTCTGCCTTAATACCAAACAGAGAATCATGCTGTAAAGGTGCATCTAGCAATTTAGCTTTAACATGATCAGGCAAATTGTGTTCCTTTAACCAGGCATGCCTCCTAATCACAGATCCAGTAACTGCGGCCCTGCAGGAGGCCTCTAAAGAATCAAAACCACATTGTAAAGTATGCTTTCCAACTTGTTCAGCTGCATGCAATAATTCCTGCAATTCCTTATTTTCTGCACATTCTGAAATCAACATAATTTTTCAGCAATCCCATAACATGTTGTTGGTACTTAAGCAAATGAAATTGACTGTTTAAGGCCCTGACTGCCAAGGTTGCAGATGTATAAACCTTTTTTCCCCATCTCTCCAGTGCCCTTGAATCTGTCGGAGGGGGTACGGTTTTTTGCTGTTGAGGCCTTAACTCCCTTTGGACCCTGTGAAATAGTTTCAGGATCAGCAGCAGAGTTTCTAAATAAAAATTTATGCGAGTCAGGGACCCTGAAATATCTGTCAGGCTTACTGGGAGCTGGAGGTAACGAGTCAGAGGTCAGGATAGACTCCGAAAACAAATCATCCACAATGTCTAAGACAGGGGGAATGGCTAAAGGCTTGTGCTGAGGGAGAAGAAGGAAATCCCGGAGCCTCTTTTTTGATTCTGAGAAGTCTTGGCTCTCCCAGTGAAAATGCTCCCTCAAAGTATGCAAGGTTTCTCCAAATGACTAATCCTCAGGAGGAGATGCAGATGGAATAGACTCCTCAGCATCAGAATCCTCATAGGAAGGTAAAGATAATTCCTGATCAGAAGAGGAATCAGAAGAAATAGAAACCTGATCTGAAGATTCATAGTCAGTGTCTTGCCTAGGCCTCTTATCTGGAGGGGGATAGGTACCCCTGATCAAGGTAATAAGGTCTTCAGCCATTTTGATCATCTGTTTTTTTAGGCATAGAGGCCTGTGCATCTGGCTCAGGCGGCAATTTTTTAGTTATAGATGTCTTTGCCTTTGGTTTTGCAGCTTTCATCGGTTTGATATATAAATGCTGAGGTCTGAATACACCCTCAGAAGCCGGTGCCTGCTCAGCGGCTCCGGACCCATCTGAGGGAGATACATCTGTCAGTCCAATACCTTGAGTATTTTGCGGCATGCCGGACTCCACATGGGTGTCGGTAGAGGCCTGCGACTCGAAGGTAGCAGGCATCAGGGGCTGCGAAGGCACCTCACTGTGTACCAGCGAACCGGCTACTGCCTTAGGAGAAGCTTCGTCGTCAGTTTTGGATACTGGTTTCCTGTGAAAGGCTTCAAAATATCTTCATACGGCAACTTACGTGTTGCTTCCCGTTCCACTGGTTTCTCCTTAATTTAGATGTGCATTGCTCTAGCCTGCTGTGGTGTTTTCAGAGTTAGATTTTCTACACGGAATCCTTCACTTCGCAGGTAGCCCATAACCTCAGTTTCTATTTCTTTAACTTCTCCATTAGTAATCTTTTCCACTTTTCCTCTTTGTCTTATTTTTTGAATTGTAAAGTTTTCCATGTCCTGATTCCTTTGCCTGTATTTCTCTTCAAATATCTTTGGAGCTGATCTTTTTGTATTGATTAGTTTTGCTTTCTCCTTTGCATAAATATTGCACCATATTAAATCTCTTTTTCTTTCCCATGTCCATATTTCTTTTTCAGATGTCTCCTGATGGTCCTCTTTCTCCTTACCTTGGGGACTCGTTCCATCATGCTGTGATGCAACCCATGTTAGACCTTCTACACTAAATCCTTCATTCACTTGACAGGCATTCCATAACTTCAACTTCTAATTTTTTTTTTAACTTCTACTTTACTAATCTTATTTTCTACATTCCTACTTTGTGATATTTCCCATATCTGGATGCCTTTGCCAGTATTTCTCTCGAATATCTTTGGGGCTGCCTTTACTGCCTTTTTTGTATAAAATTGACCGACTTTTCATAGATATTGCACTACATCAAATCTCTCTTACTTTACCATGTCCATATTTCTTTTTTATACTTTTCAAAAATCTCTAGGTTTTGTTGTTTTTGCACTTCCTCAGATGCTTCTTTTTCCAAGCAGATCAAAGTTTCTTAGTCTACATAAGGTTTTTCACAAATATGTTGTGTTAATGAACACAATGTTTTATTTGAAGTTTCCAATGGTTTCTCTTGAAGTATTTTTCTTTCCTCTAATTTTTCTTAATTGTTTTGTATATCTTACGTCTGGAAATTCTGGGCTTTTTGCATAATAGTAACAATAATACATAATTTCTTTCTTATCCTCAATAGTCCACTCTATCATCTTTATGGCTCTTCTTTGGCCTATCAGTTTATGTATTTTTTTGTGGACTACTACTTCCTTCCTTCTACAATGGGGGGGGGGGGTGCTATATGGTAGACTTAGCAGTCTCCTAGTCAGCCCCATCTATATATTAAGATGGTCCAGAAAGTGAGGTCATAGCAAAAACTAACAAGGATGACGCGGACCTTGCACTTCTTGGGCTTCTTCATAAACTTGGTGTGACGCCCCTGTACTGGCCAAGTAATCAAGGAGCCTCAATCCTCACCACTAGCACCAGTGAGGGAAGTGCACATTGGGAGGATGACAAGTACACACAGTAAAGTACAATTTCCCTTAAGAGCACACATAGATCACAGTCTGGGTCTGGTTTCTCCCTCTCTCTCCAGATCCCCAACAAGACTCCACCCACTGGCACAGCTACAGGGTTAAGATCTCAGCAGAGTGGTCAAGCCAAAACCTCCAACACCCTCTCTGCTCACCCAGTGCTTAGTGTCCCTGCCCATGTAGCTCTCTCACACACACACACAATTTATATACACACATAGAGATTTGATTTATATACAGACACTTCTGGGGAAGGCTGGCACAGGTGCCCCCATCTGCTCACACTATAAGGCAGTAGTCACTGCCACCAACCACCCTTACCAAAGGGTGACCAATCCTACTATGTAATGTTACTAGTATAGTACAGTTGTGTACCTACCATAAATGTAGATGTTCGAGTGTATTCACTGTTGCAGTCATTTCACTTGGGTTATCCTGCTGGCAGGCTACCCGCAGTCGGCCAGAATTCCAAAGTCTAGGCCCGATGTCGGTTGCTATCGCCTCTTCCCTGACGTCAGTGCGCCAGGGGTATAAAAGATGCAGCCAACGCCATTTTCTTCAGTTTTTCTTGCCCCAGATGTCAGGTGCCCCCAAATAGGTAGGGTAAAAAAAGTATGCCAATAAGCATGCATGTACTAAAATACACATTTCCTTCATCTACAAGCAAATACACCACATAGGTTGTATAGAATAAAGAAGTACAGAAAAGTCCCAGCAAAGAAAAGGGGAATGGAGGGTGGGTAACTTGGACTGCAACAGTGAATACACTCTAACATCTACATTTATGGTAGGTACACAACTGTACTATGTTCACAGTGTTTCACTGTTGCAGTCATTATATTTGGGTTGAATCCCAAAGCTGAGGTTGGGTGGCTGGGCCTAAATATGATTAGGAGAGGCTACAAGGCCCTGCAAAACTGCAGTGGCAAAGCCTGCTCTGGATTTAGAGTAGAGAGGCAAGTGGTAATGCTTGGTGAAAGTGTGCACTGAACTCCAGGTTGCAGCCTCTAGAATGTCTTTGGTTGGTACTCCTCTGAGGAAGGCTGCTGAAGTGGCTGCTGCTCTGGCTGTATGTGGCCTAATGCCCTTAGGCACTGATTTGCCATGTTGTGAATAGCAGAAACAAATGCAGTGTCCTATCCATTTTGAAATAGTCTGCTTTGAGATAGGCTTTCCTTGTGATCCTGCAGCATAAGCTACAAACAGTTGCTCAGTTTTTCTGAAAGCTTTTGTTTTGTCCAAATAGAAGCGTAGCTGTCTGTGCATGTCCAAAGCGTGCATAAGTCTCTCCCCTTTATTATGGGGATTTGGATAAAATGTTGGCAAATGAATGGTTTGGTTAAGAGCCACACTGGATACTATCTTTGGCATAAATGTTGGGCTTGTCCTTAGAGAAACCCTGTCCTGATAAAATGATGAAAGGTTCCACTGCCATTAATGCCTGTAACCCTGAGACTCTTCTTGCTGAAGTTATTGCTAGGAGCAGAGCAGTTTTCCATGATAAGAATTTTACATCAGCTGTATTGGCTGGCTCAAAAGGAGGCAGTGTGAGCTTTTCTAAAACAAAATTGAGGTCCCATGTAGGTATCAGTGCTCTCCTTGGGGGTCTTATGTTTTTTGCCCTTCTGAGGTAATGTTTTAGTAGTGGACGAGAGAAAATAGGAGGTTCCGTATTGTAATGAGCTGAAATGGCAGAGGTATGGATCTTAATTGATGAGAAGGATAGGCCTTTGTCCAGCATCTCAGTAAAGTATTGTAAAATCTGAGGTATATTTGGAACTAGTGGTTCGAGTCCTTGTGCCTGGTTCCAAGCACAGAATCTCTTCCATTTTTCTGCACAAGATTTCCTAGTGCTGGGCCTCCTGGCTTCTAAAATGACATCCATAACAGCTTTAGAGAGAGGTGTGGTCTGAGTGGCTATATTATTTGCCATGCAGCCAGATTTAAGATTCCGAGTTGACTGTGCAGAATCTGATTGTTTTGTTGAGTCAGAAGATAAGGAATTTGAGGTCAGGCTGGGCCTTGAGACAAGCACTTTAGGATTGGGCACCAGTGCTGGCGTGGCCAGTCTGGGGCAATCAGAATCATTTTTGGTTTCTCGTCTGACTTTTAGGAGCACCTTGGGAAGAAGAGGCAGTGGAGGAAAGGCATAAACTGTCAGTGTTTTCCAGCTGAAGGATAGAGCATCCACTTTCCATGCTTGTGAGTGATAAGTTCTTGTGCAGAATCTCTACAGTTGGCAGTTGTGAGGGGAGGCAAAAAGATCAATGTCTAGGCATCCCCATTTCCTTGTTATCATGCTGGAGATCTGTGGATTTAGTTTCTATTCGTGAGGATCCATGATATTTCTGCTTAGTTCATCTGCCAGAGTATTTTTCTTTCCTGGCAGGAATTGTGCCTGCAGATGTACTTGATAGGTCAGTGCTGTGTTCCACACAATCATGGCTTGCCTGCAGAGAGGGTAGGAATGTGTGCCCCCTTGCTTGTTTATGTACCACATAAAGTACAGTTGTGTACACTTACCATAAATGTAGATGTTAGAGTGTCTTCACTGTTGCAGTCATGACTGTAGGGTTCTCCCCTGCCGGCAGGCAGTCCTCGGTCGGCCAGAATCCCAAAGTCTGGGTCCGGCGTCGGCTGTTCAGCCATGCTCCCTGACGTCAGAGCGCCAGGAGTACAAAGCTGACAGCCGATGCCATGTTCTCCAGTTTTTCTTGCCCCAGATGTCAGAAGTTCCAAAATGAGTAAGGTCCCATACCCTTTGCAAATACACCTCAGAAGAAGGGTGAAAAAAGGAACCACACAAAAGAAAAAATAAGAGGGGACAGGAGGGAGGGAAACCCAGACTGCAACAGTGAAGACACTCGAACATCTACATTTATGGTAAGTGTACACAACTGTACTACGTTCATCGTGTTTCACTGTTGCAGTCATGACTGTAGGGTAGAATCCCAAAGCAGAATGAAAGGGAGGTGGTCATAAAGTAGAGGGGGCGGCTATAAGGCCCTGCAAGACTGCAGAAGCAAAGCCTGCCCTAGACTTAGAGTAGAGAGGTAGATTGTAGTGCTCGGAAAAAGTATGCACTGAACTCCAAGTTGCAGCTTCCAAAATGTCTTTGGTAGGAACTCCCCTGAGGAAGGCAGCTAAGTGGCAGCAGTTCTGGTAGAGTGAGTCCTTATACTCCCTGGGATTTGCTTTCCATGGTGTGAATAGCAAAATCTGATTCCATGAGCAATCCATTTAGAAATGGTCTGTTTTGAAATGGCTTTACCTTGGGAACTTGAAGCACAAGAAACAAACAATTGCTCTGATTTCCTGATGTCCTTGGTTCTGTCCAGGTAAAAACGTAGTTGTCTGTGTACGTCCAAGGAATGTAAGATCCTCTCCCCTTTATTTTGAGGAGTGGGGAAAAAAGTTGGCAAGTGAATAGTTTGATTTAAAGCCACTTTGGAAACCACCTTAGGCATGAAAGTAGGATTAGTCCTTAAAGACACCCTGTCTTGATGAAAAATAATATAAGGTTCTACAGCCATAAGAGCTTGCAACTCTGAAACTCTCCTGGCAGAGGTCAGAGCTAACAGGATGGCTGTCTTCCAAGATAAAAACTTGATGTCAGATGTGGTAGCAGGCTCAAAAGGAGGTAAGGTGAGCTTTTCCAAAACATAGTTGAGATCCCAAGCCGGAATGGGAGGAGATCTAGGGGGCCTTAAGTTCTTAGCTCCTCTGAGAAACTGTCTCATGAGCTGGTGGGAAAAGATTGGAGGGTCTGTATTATAATGAGCAGAAATAGCAGAGGCATGAATCTTTATAGAAGAGAAAGAGAGACCCTTATGTAAGAGGTCTGTCAGGTAAAGTAAAATCTGAGGAATGTTAGGAATAAGAGGATCAGAATCCTGAGCCTGCATCCAGGAACAAAATCTTTTCCATTTTCCTGCATAAGATTTTCTAGTGCTAGGACGTCTGGCTTCTAAAATGACATCCATAACCTGCTTGGGTAGGAGAGAATGATTCAAAGACCTTGGGTTAACCAGGCCGCCAAGGCTGAGAGTTTTGACATGGGAGTGTAGAACCTGACCCTGGTGTTGGGACAGAAGGTTCTGAGTCTGTGGTAAAACCCAAGGGGACTCCAGACAAAGGTTTTTCAGTGTTGGGTACCAAAACTGTCAAGGCCAATTTGGGGCCAGCAAGATTATCATCTTGGGCTTGTCCCGTTTGATCTTTAATAATACTCGTGGAAGAAGAGGAAGAGGTGGAAAGGCATATCCCGAGAGGTTTCTCCAACTGAATGATAGTTCATCCACTTTCCAAGCTTGTTCGTGGAAAGTCCTGGTGCAAAAAATCTGTAGTTGATGATTGAGGTGGGATGCAAAGAGGTCTATGTGAGGACATCCCCAGACTGCAGTAATCATCTTGAATATTTCGGTGTCCAGCATCCACTCGTGTGGGTCCGAAAGGTTTCTGCTCAGACTGTCTGCCAGGAAGTTTTGCTTCCATGGTAGAAATTGTGCTTGAAGGTCCAGATTGCAAGCTAGAGCTGTGTTCCAAAGATCCATGGCTAGTCTGCAAAGGGGATAGGAATGAGATCCCCCTTGCTTGTTTATGTACCACATAACTGTGGTGTTGTCTGTCCGTATCAGTAGTTGTCCTGGTTGTAGAAGATTCCTGAAGGCCAATAGAGCTTTCTGAACGGCTAACATTTCCTTTAAATTGATATGCAGGTGCTTCTGATCCTTTATCCAAAGGCCCTGCAGACAGTTGCCCTGAAAATGGGCTCACCATGCATAATCTGAGGCGTCCATGGTCAGTATCTGAGTGGCAGGAGGCAGACAGAAGGGTTTTCCTTTGTTTAGAGTACATGCCTGGGACCACCAAAGGAATTACTTTTGAAGACAAGGCAGGACGGAGATCAGTATGTCTAAACTGTGGCAATGCTGAGGCCACACACTTTTTAGGTACCACTGTATTTTCCTCATATGTAGTCTTGAATATGGTACGAGAAGGATGCAGGAGGCCATGTAACCCAAAGCCTGCAGGAATCTCCTCGCAGATAGCAGAGTTAAAGTTGCCAAGGTTTTGAAAGTTGAGGCCAGCTGCAATTGTTTTTCGTATGTCAGAAATGCCATCTGGGTTGTTAACTTTTTCTGACATCGGACTGGAGCAAGAAAAAAGTTTCCCCAACGGGGTACTTAGCTTTGAGTAGGAGAAGAAAGTCTTCGGACTGAAGTTTGTTTAGAAAAAATTGTCAGGAGTCAGCCGACCGGCACTTGCGAACTGCTATCACCACACAGCAAGAAAGACTGGAGAACATGGCGGCGTCTGTCAGCTTTGTACTCCTGGCGCTCTGACGTCAGGGAGCATGGCTGAACAGACTACGCCGGACCCAGACTTTGGGATTCTGGCCGACTGAGGACTGACTGCCTGCCGGCAGGGGAGAACCCTACAGTCATGACTGCAACAGTGAAACACGATGAACATCTGTGGTATTGTCCATTTTTAGTAATAGTTGTCCTGGATGTAGCAGATCCTTGAAGTTTGTCAGGGCATGCTGTACAGCTAGCATCTCTTTTTGATTGATGTGAAGATGCATTTCTTCCTTGGGCCACGTGCCCCAAATACATTTTCCTGCCAAGTGTGCCCCCAGGCATAATCCGATGCATCTGTTATTGTCTGCCTGGCTGTGGGTAAGGTGAAAGGCTGTCACTTGTGGTGACAGGCCAGTGCCCACCATCGAAACTTCTGTTGTAGGCAGACAATAAGAGTTATTATTGTTTGCAGGCTGTGGCAATGTCGAGTCCAAACACTTTTTAGATACCATTGTAGTTTCCTCATATGCAGTCTTGCATATGGAATTAGTAGAATGCAGGATGCCATGAAGCCCAGAGCCTGCAGAATTTTTCTTGCAGGTAGCTGGGCCTTTGCTGCCATCATTTGAAAGCAATGAGTCAGTTGCCTTTGTTTGTCTGGCGTGAGATAAGCCATCTGGGCAGTTGTATTTAAGCTTGCACCTAGGAATATTATCTCTTGAGAGGGCACTAGTTTTGACTTCTTTTCGTTTACTGTGTACCCTAGGCAAATTAGTAATCTTTTTACAAATGCCAGATGCTTTAATAGAATGTCCTTGCTCTCTGCTTGAATAAGGCAGTCATCCAAGTAGGGATATATTTGAATTCCTTTTTGTCTGCAGAATGCAATTACTGGTGCCAGGCATTTTGTGAAGACCCTGGGCGCAGTAGATAAGCCAAAGGGCAGTGCAGAGAATTGGTAATGCATTGAGCCAGCTATGAATCTGAGGTATCTTCTGCAAGATTGTCTGATTGGGACATGCAGGTATGCCTCCTTGAGGTCCAAAGTAACTAGCCAAGCCTTCTTGCCCAGCATGGGTAGAAGTTGCTGCAGTGTTAACATTTTGAATTTCAGAATATCCAGGAAAGTATTTAGGGTTGACAGGTCCAGTATTGGTCTCCAGGCTTTGTCCTTTCTGGGTACCAGGAAAAGTCTTGAGTAAAATCCTTGTCCCTGTTCTTGCTGTGGTACTCTCTGAATAGCTCTCATGCCCATAAGAGCAGAATTTTTTTTTTGTGCCTCTTCCTATTGGTTTTGTGGCAGGTCTGGCATACCTTTTGATTTTGGAAGGGTGTGAAAGTGGAACCTGTAACCCTGAGAAACAATATTCAGTACCCATTTGTCCTTGGTGATCATGTACCAGTTTTGTGAGAAAAGTGCTAGCTTTCCCCTAAGGGTGCTGCCAAAAGGTAAGTGCTTGGCATTTGTAGAGGGAAGTCATTGGGACTGCTTCCTATAAGGTTGTGATTTGTCTTCTCCTCCTTTGGGGGCTGAAGCACCCCATTGTTTAGGTCTGCACGAGCCTTGGGGCTGAGATCTGCCTTTTGGGCATCTGTATCTGCCTCTTT
This sequence comes from Protopterus annectens, assembly GCF_019279795.1. Lineage (NCBI taxonomy): Eukaryota > Metazoa > Chordata > Ceratodontiformes > Protopteridae > Protopterus > Protopterus annectens. The sequence continues at coordinate 1,788,301,846 of NC_056743.1, read as the reverse complement.
GTGGGCTGTCTGACACCGGAAAGGACCAATTGTTAGAAGGCCAGTTTCTGCTAAATCTAAGTGGCTGAACCTGTAAGAAATCCTTTACTGTCTGCATTGACTTTGCGTTATCCTCCATTTTCTTTAACACCTCTTCTGCCTTAACACCAAACAAAGTATCATGCTGTAGTGGAACATCCAATAATTTTACTTTAACATGATCAGGTAAACTTTGTTCTTTTAACCAAGCATGCCTTCGAATGACAGAGCCCGTAACTGCGGCTCTGCAAGAAGCCTCTAATGAATCAAAACCACATTGCAGAGTATGCTTTCCCACCTGTTCAGCTGCATGCAATAAATCCTGCATTTCCCTATTGTCAGGACATTCTGAGTTTGTAAGCATTTTCTGTTTTAACAAAAACATTAGGTATTGTTGATATTTAAGCATGTGAAACTGGCAGTTTACAGCCCTTACAGCTAAAGTAGCAGAAGTGTAGACTTTTTCCCCCATCTATCCAGAGCTCTGGAATCCGTATCAGGGGGGACAGGGTTTTTTGCAGTGGAAGCCTTAACCCCTTTGGGACCCTGAGAGATTGTTTCTGGGTCAGCAGCAGTGTTTCTATAAAGAAATTTATGAGTCTGGGACCCTGTAGTACCTGTCTGGCTTGACTGGTGCAGGGGGTAAAGAATCAGGAGACAAACTGGATTCAGAGAAAACATCATCAACAATATCAAGCACAGGGGGGATCGCCAGGGGCCTGTGCCGAGGCAATAAAAGAAAGTCTCTGAGCCTTTTCTTGGATTCTGAATAATCCTGGCTCTCCCAATGGGAATGCTCCCTCATGGTATGCAAGGTTTCCCCAAAAGAATAATCCTCAGGCGGAGAGGCTGAAGGTATAGATTCTTCTGCATCAGAGTCCTCATAGGGATGGAGTGAATATCCCTGATCTGAAGAGGAATCAGAGGAAATAGAAACCTGGTCAGACGAGTCATAGTCAGTGTCTTGCCTAGGCCTTTTATCAGGAGGGGGATGGGAACCCCTGATCAAAGCAATTAGGTCCTCGGCCATTTTAAGCATCTGTTTCTTTGGCATGGATGACTGTCCAGGAGAATGCTGTACTTGTTTCCTTGTCTTTAATGGTGTGTTTGACTTTGCCTTGGCTGCTGTAGTGGACTTAATAGTAAGCTGTGAAGGTCTGAAAACCCCCTCAGAAGCCGATGCCTGCTCAGCGGCTTCGGACTAATCTGAGGGAATAGTTTCCGCAGGCCCAATACCTTGAGTTTCCAGAGGCTTAGGTGTCTCCAAGTGGGAGTCAGATGCGGCCTGTGGCTCTGAGGTAGCAGGTGTCAGGGGCTGCGAAAGCACCTCAATGAGAAGCGGCGAACCAGCGACTGGCCTAGAAGAGGCTTCGTCGTCAGTTTTGGACCTCGGATGCCTGTCCTTTTCTTTGTCTTTGCGTTTTTTATGAATTCCGTTTGTCAGTTGTTCCGACGGCATTATGTAGTTAAATCTTCGGCCAAAGTAATGTAAAGCAAAATCAAACAGACGCTTAATAGTGCGTTGGTTGAATCTAGCACAAAACAGACAACTAGCAACGTCGTGGTCAGGGCCTAGGCAAGGAAGAGTGAAAATCCTTATGAGGAATTTGATTTCCACAAGAAATACAATTGTTAACTTTTAATGACATCAGTCTGGAGCAAGAAAAAGTTTCCCCAATGGAGTATTTAGCTTTATTGAAGACTTCGGTTCTGAAATTCAATTTCGAAAATCTCAGGAGTCGGCCGACCGGCACTTGCGAACTTGCTTTTGCTTCAGGCACCGTGTGGCAAGAAAGCCTGAAGAAAATGGCGTCGGCTGCATCTTTTATACCCCTGGCGCACTGACGTCAGGGAAGAGGTGACAGCAACCGACGCCGGACCTAGACTTTGGAATTCTGGCTGACTGCGGGTAGCCTGCCAGCGGGATAGCCCAAGTGTAATGACTGCAACAGTGAAACACGATGAACATTCAAATGTTAAGTGTGTCCAAGACTTTTAAGGCTACAGGAGAGGCCTACAGTGTTACCAAATACATATGTAAGTACTCTAAGAGCTTAAATATCTCTACACAAACCAGCCACAATTAAAAAGTTTAAATATATTTAATAAATAATAAAAGAACAAGGCAACACTCAGTAACTCAATACAGTGACAAAGTTCAGAATCACAGGAATATTTTAAAACATTGCAGGACAGTCTCACATATACAGAAAACATCTAAACTAATCTTACTATATTCCTATCTATCTCCAAGAGAGATTACTGTAATCTAGTACTTACTATTAGCAAATCAGAAGTGTTGATGATAGGATGTTTCCAGTTCCAAAGACAAATACAAAATGCACAGACTTTCTCTGAGAGCTGGTTCTTAAATTAACAACACATTACTGCTGGGTTAACTGGATGACATCACTATTACCTCTGCCTTCAGTTCCCAGGCTAACAGATACCAACATAATTTAACATTTCTCTGTGAAAAACAGAACTGGAAGTTGTGAAACAGTTAAATACCTTTACATTCGAAACATGTAATTATTTATGTTTCCAGACAATAGAAAGAACTTCTAGTTGTAGACATACTGTCTCCTAGCTGAGGTAAACACAATCATAAAACTCTTCTCTTATTTTCTCAGAGCTTGCAAGTTAACTCTGTATCTTCCAACTTCTACTATGAAAATACACATTTGCACAGGCATATAGTTTATATACATTTCTGCTCTTTTCAAGTAGGGTACACTGTGTTTACATTCTTGACACTCAATACAGAACACAGTTCAACAAACACTTCAGCAGCAGTAGTTTAATATCCACATAACATAGTTTTCTTACATTTGTAAGACAAACAGAAATCACCTCATACCTTACTTGAATAGAAGGAAGCTTCTCTGTTCACCTGTGAGAAAGGGGAGCTTTGAGCAGCCTATCTGTTCCTGGAGGAGTGGTTTCAGCCCAGAAAGTTAGTAGTTTATTGGCCATTTTGGGCTAATTTCTCTCTCTTTCATGTCCCTGCTATAAAACCTGCATTAGCGCAGTTTTGCCTGCCGGGCAGCATCAGTTAGCTAGCGTATAAATATTCTCAGCTCCACAAAGTCTACTCTTCAATTTTTTCCCTTGGAACTAGACAAACTTTCAACTTAAGTACTCAAACCATTCACTTCTCAGCCTGGCACTGGCTCAAAACTCATAGCAAGCACTAATAAACCTTAGCGTTAGACCCCCCCCCATACTGTAGAGAAAGACAAGGCTCTCTATTCGACCTTACCAGCAAATCAGTAAACAGTTCACTGTACCTATCCAGGCATGTCCAAAGAGCAGTTTCAGGTGTACTCTCCAGTCCAACTGGTTAATCTGGGCATTTTGAGGCAATGTTACAACTGCCTTATGTACACAGACAACCCTCTCCTCCTACCAACAAACACTAATACATGCGAGAGATGCAATTATACAGCCAAACTGGAGGTTAAGCTCTCTCAACCCAAGACTGGACCAGACAGTCAAGAGAAGGGAATTACTTGCATCACACCACCAGTCTCACATAGACGTATGAAACCAGCATCGGCAAAAAACACACAAATACACAAAAACATACTCGGAGGCTCTAAATAAAAATCTGCAAAAGCAACACAGACCTCCAAAGCAAACATCCAAGCAACCTCCACCACCCCCCCCAACACGAACCATTCAACACATACTTCACAAAACTAGTGTGCCATGCAATCACAGCCCTTAAGGCAAAATAACATACCACCACACTAGTAATAGGTGATGCTATAGTCAGGCACAATGACGTCCCACTCACTAGGCTGAACAAGGAGAAGGTCACTGTTAGCTGCCTGCCAGGTGCCAGGATCCGCCACATAACACAAGCACTCAGGTCACTCCAGAACAAGTATAAATACGACTTTGTCATTGTCCATGTTAGTGTGAAGGACCCGAGCCATACCTCCCTGGACTACATCATGAAGAGAGACATGGAAGAGCTCTCTGATCACATAGCCCAGGCTGGTTTGACCCAGTCCCCGAGTAGCATCCTGCCCTCACCAAGAATGATACCACGGTATAAAGAAAAACATTATCAATTTCAACAATTGGCTAAGCTTCAGGTGTCATTCAAAGGGGATAAAGTGTCTGTCAGCCTGGGATGACATGTGCGACAAGCCACACTGCTTCGCTAGAGATGGCTTGCACCAGTCACCCTTAGGCTTTCGAATACTGGCCAAAGCTCTTGCTACCCCCTATAGTGCCTTTTTTAGGCAAGGCTCAAAAGACAAACCCACCACCATAAATTGCACAAGTAACAGAAAACTGAGGGTAATGCCATTAAATGCCAGAAGTCTAAACCTTAAAATGCACGCACTCGAGGTACTCCTCAATATGGAGAAAATAGATATATGTGCAGTAATAGAAACCTGGTTTAAGGCTCCAGAGAGCACCCCAGCACTACCAAGCTACAACTTGTACCATACATTTCGGCCACAAAACCAGGACCGAAACACAAAAGGCGGGGGCGATCCATGTTCATCAAGGATACCCACACCTTCAGGTTAGTGGCACAGCATGATGCTACAGAGATCATCCACATGCAACTAACGGGCAAAACTGCAATTCAAATTGTAGCTTGCTACAGATCACCCACCATGCCCCAGGACCCCCATTCCGCATTTCTGGAAACACTGGGAAACATAAAGGTCCTACCAAACACACGGAAATTGGCGATTTCAATTACCCAAACATTAACTGGGAGAACTACTCAAGTACCAACTCCCTTGCCCAACATTCCCTAGAATTTATAAACTCAAACACTCTGGATCAAGTGATCAACACCCCCACCAGAGGTGACAACACACTGGACCTGGTCATCACCAACATGGGCGACCGGTTTTCCACACCAGAGTTCAACCCCTCACTGGTTAGATCTGACCATAAACTAATCGCTCTGGATATCCACATTCCTCCCCCACCCCCGGTCAAAGAAACTACTGTGAAAAAACTTTTCAAAGGCAAACTTCACGTTACTTAAGACCGAGGTGGAAAGTTTCAAAGCCCCCATGCTAAATGCAAAATCCTTTACTAACGCACTCTACGGGCACCTACAAAAATGCATGGATCGTGCTATCCCAAGCAAAACCAATACTCACATCTCCAAGAAAAAGAAACCAGTCTGGTGGACACCAGCCATAAACAAGCTATACAATAGGAGGAGGAAACTAGTACAGAAGAGAGTAAAATCCCAAGAAAGGAAGACATCCCTGATCAGTATCAGCAAGAAACTACAATTCCTCATAAAATCATCCAAGGCTAGCTTCGAAAGAAAAATTGCCAAGGACTCCAAAGATAACCACAAGGCATTCTTTAGCTATGTCAAGAATCTAAGTGGCAATTCTCAGATCTGCTCGGAGGTGGTGTAAAATGGCACAAAATACACTGAACCGACTGATGTTGCCAATATCCTGGCAGACAGGTTAAGTGCAAACTTCACCACCCTCTCACCCCCAAAAGGGCCCATAACCATACCAGAAGAATGTAGTGCCCCTGAAATCACAGACACTCATGTTAAATCAGCCCTCTCCAAGCCAAAAACACAGCATCAATGGGACCGGATGGTATCCCAGGCTGCATCCTACACGAGCTCACAGATGAACTAACCCCTCACCTAAACACACTGTTCAAACTCAGCCTCTCCACAGGCTACGTGCCCAAAGAGTGGCGCACAGCAACAGTTATTCTGCTCCACAAAGGTGGAGCCACAACAGACCCCAGGAACTATTGTCCTATAAGCCTGACTAGCTTGGTCTGCAAGGCTATGGAGTGCATCATCATGGATCTCATTAACAGAGATATTGGGAACCTCCAAACACTGGACCCTACCCAGTTCGGCTTTAAGGGCAGATCATGCCTCCTAAACCTGGTGAACTTCCTTGAGATAGTTACCAAGGCTATAAACGAGGGAAAGGTGACCCGCACAGCATACCTATACCTTGCAAAGGCCTTCGACACCATTCCCCATTCTGTTATTATAGACAAGCTTGCCAGCCTGAACATAAACCCCTATGTCATGAGATGGGCTGCCAACTGGCTCACAGACAGAACCCACATGTTAAGAGTTGTGGGAGCTAGGTCCGACTCTAAACCGGTTACAAGTGGCATTCCCCAGGGCTCAGTCCTAGGACCCCTCCTGTTCGGCATAAACTTCTCAGAGGTACAGGCAAGCACAGGAGAACTATGGCTGACCAAGTTCGCAGACGACTGCAAACAAGGGGCTACAACGGACTCCTCCGCTGACACAGACATCCTCCAAAAGGGTCTCACTGAAACAGATACCTGGTGTCAAAACTATGGCCTCAAGCTAAATGTCAAAAAGCGCACAGTCATCCCCTTTGGAAAAAAACAGAGTACCCACAAACTACCACATAGGTGGGTAGCCCCCTAAATACGGAAGAAGTAATAAGGGATCTGGGGACCCAAGTAGATAGTAATCTCTCCTTTGATAATCACATTGCCAAAGTGGTTAGAAAATCCTTCTATGTGGCCCACCTACTCACAAAGGGTTTGCATCCAGATCAAAAGAGGTCATTGTGCCCCTCTACGCATCACTCATCAGACCTATCACAGAGTACAATGTCCCATTTGGGATGTACCCGACAAGATGCCTGCAACAGCTGGAAAGACCACAGAAGTACCTCACCAAGAGGATCACTGGCCTAAAACAGATGCCCTATGCAGCTCCAATGAAGAAACTCCTGCTGTACTCTGTTGCATACCACCTACTCAGAGGTGATCTCTGCCCGACATACAAGGCCATGTCCAACCCAGAATTGATGGGCATACTCCACCTAAAGAAAACCATATCCCCTCGAGCCACACGCTCGAGGTATCTAAACCTCACCATAGCAATAAACAGGACATGCTGGAGGGATAGATTCCTGTCCCAGAGACTTCCCATGCTCTGGAACTAGATTCCAATCTACATTAGGCAGAACTCCTCACTAACACTCTTCAAGAGAAACCTTGACGAGTGGATGGGAAACAAAGTTTACCCCAGAGATCACTCCAATGGCTCTGCTGGACAGTGGCACAGGGAACTAATCTAAAGGGGCGGCGAAAGACAACACATTCCAGCTAGGCTTATAAATGCCTTCGGGCAGGTGGCCTAGTACCTACCTATGAACATTAATATTCACAAATGACATAGAATTATTTACAAAATTCCAGCTAACTGAGCTGGCACACTCGAGAAGCCTACCCTGCTAAAAAATCTCTACCAAAGCATTTGCCGCCTTCTCTGCCTTGGAGGACAGAGCTACCGTCTCACGGTTATCTAGTAGCATAATCAACTACCACCAGGATGCGCTTCTTCCCTGTGGAATTTGGGGTACTCAGAGTCCCCACAATATCCACAGTTACCAATATCCACAGCTACCCTCTGAAACAGCTCCTCAAATCACAGACAAAGAAGTCTTGAACTTGTCCCCTGCCTAGCCTACTTTTTGGCACTCCTCACAGGTCCTGCAGTACCCAGTTACATCTCTGGCAATCCCAGGCCAATAAAAGTTCTGTATAATACATCTCTTGGTATGCTTTATGCCCACATGACCTGCAAAAGGAATGTAATAGGTTATGGCTAGAAGTGCCAGACAGTAGGCAAAAGACACTACCAACTGATGTATTACCTCACCCTCTAGTCCTCCCTCAGGTGTCCATGCTCTATACAGTAACCCTTTGTTCCAGTACACAGACTCCCCATTTCCTTCAGAATCAGGTGCCTCCCTAGCTACCTCCATCAAGCTTCTTAATATAGGGTCAGAGAGTTGAATCTGTCTCAACTCTACCTTTGTGAATTTTCCCAGCAGCCCTTCAACAGGAAGTCTGGTATCCTCTGACAGTGGTGTCTCACTGTCAGCCTGGGTACGAACACTCACCTCTGCCCTTGAAGTCATTCCGTCCAAGGGAACATCAGTACCTACCAGCACCTGTGGTTCACCTTCAGGCT
>NC_056743.1:1788126338-1788288838 GCF_019279795.1 Protopterus annectens | reverse complement strand
GGCCACGTGGTTGTCAAATGAGAGAGTGCTATCAACTTGGGTCCCCAGGTCCCTAATTACTACTTCTGTACTTAATGGATTACCACCTATGTGGTAATTTGTGGGCACTTTGTTTTTGCCAAAGGGGATGACTATACACTTTTTGGTGTTTAGCTTGAGGCCATGGCTCTGGCATCAGTTGTCTGTTTCTATGAGGCTCTTTTGGAAGATGCTTGTGTCGGCTGGAGTGTCGATTATGGCGCCTAGTTTGTAGTAATCTGCAAACTTGGTCAGCCACAGTCCTTCCGTGTTGGCCTGTACCTCCGAGAAATATATACCGAACAAGAGAGGTCCCAGGACTGAGCCTTGTGGGAGACCACTTGTAACTGGTTTGGAGTCTGACATGGCTCCAGCAATTCTAACAATGTGGGTTCTGTCCTTGAGCCAGTTTGCAACCCATCTAGTGACATAGGGGTTTATATTTAAGCTGGTGAGCTTATCTATAATGCCAGAGTGGGGTATTGTATCGAAGGCTTTTGCGAGGTCCAGGTAGGCTGTGTGGACCACCTTCCCCTCGTCAATGGCCTTAGTGACCGTTTCAAAAAAATCAACCAGGTTTAAGAGGCAGGATCTGCCCTTAAAGCCAAACTGGGTAGGATCCAGTGTCTGTAGGTCCCCAATATATTTATGAGGTCCATGATGATCCTTTCCATAGCTTTGCAGACCAAGCTAGTCAGGCTTATGGGGTGATAGTTTCCAGGATCCGTTGAGGCACCACCTTTGTGGAGAGGGACCACTGTTGCTGTGCGCCACTCTTTGGGTACATATCCTGTAGTAAGGCTGAGATTGAACAGTAGTTTTACATTTGGGTTTAGCTCTTCTTGGAGTTCATGTAGGACGCAGCCCAGGACACCGTCTGGTCCCATTGATGCTGTTTTTTTTTTGCTTTGGAAAGGTCAGCTCTTACCTGAGCATCTGAGATGTCAGGGGGGCAGCACTCTGCTGGGATAGATATTTGCCCTTTTGGTGGGGGTTTGCACTGAACCTGTCAGCTAGGATGTTGGCAATGTCTGTGGGTTCTGTATTTTTGTCATTTTGGACTAATTCTGAGCATATCTGGGAATTCCCACCCAGGTTCCTAACATAACTAAAGAAAGCCTTGTGATTATCCTTAGTGTCCTGTGCAATTTTTCTCTCAAAGCTGGCCTTAGACGATTTTATGAGTGCCCGTAGTTTTTTGCTAATACTGATCAGAGATGCCTTCCCTTTTTGGGATTTTGCTCTATCATGTAGTAGCTTCCTCCTTCTATTGTATAGTTTGCTTATGGCTGGGGTCCACCAGACAGGATGTCTGCCTTTGGAGGATTGGGACTTGGTTTTATTTGGGATTGCATGATCCATGCATTCCTGAAGGTGTTCACAGAATGCGTTTATAAAGGATTCTGCGGTCTGGGCCATATTTTCCACAGGCCCGGGGGCTTTGAAAGATTCCACCTCGGTTTTGAGGAGTGTGAAATTTGCATTAGAGAAGTTTTTCACTGTGGTTTTCAGGGCAGGGGGTGGAGTCGGGATGCGAATATCCAGTGAGATTAGTTTATGGTCTGATCTTACCAATGAGGGATACACTTCTGGTCTGGAGCATAGAGTCCCATGTTGGTGATGATCAGGTCCAGTATGTTTTCCCCTCTTGTGGAGTGGTAACAAGTTGTTCCATAGCATTTGAATTTAAAAAATTCTAGGAACCTTTGGGCTAGGGTGTTGGAGCTAGAGTAATGCTCCCAGTCTATGTTTGGGTAGTTGAAGTCGCCCAATATAATGGTGTTTGGAGAGACCTTCATATTTTCCAGTGTTCTCAGGAAGGCCGAGTGGGGTTCCTGGGTTTGGGAGGGTGGTCTGTAGCAGACTATAAACTGGAAGGCAGTTTTACCCACTGTTAGTTGCGCATGGATAGTCTCTGATGCTTTGTGCTGTGCCACCAACCTGGAGGTGTGGGTATCTTTGACGAATATTGATACTCCCCCCTCCTTTTGTGGTTCGGTCCAAGTTTTGGGGCTGAAAAGCATGGTATGAGGTATAACCTGGTAGTGCTGGGGTGCTCTCGGGAGCCTTGAACCAGGTTTCCGTTACTGCACAGATATCGATGTTCTCCATGCTAAGGAGAGTTTCGAGTGCGTGCATCTTGAGGTTTAGACTTCTGGCGTGGAGTAGCATTACTCAGTTTCTTATCCCTTGTGATACCTATGGAGGTGGGTTTGTCTTTTGAGCCTTGCCTAAAAAAGGCACTATGGGGGTAGCAAGAGCCTTTGCTAATATCCGAAAGCCCAGGGGTGAGAGGTGCAAGCCGTCCCTAGCGAAGCATCGTGGCTTGTCAAGCATGTCATCCCAGGCTGACAGGCACTGGATCCCCTTTGAATGACACCAATACTTAAGCAAATTGTTGAAATTGATCATCTTGTCTTCATAATGTGGCATCATTCTTGGTGAGGTTAAGATACTACTCAAGGTCAGGGTCATACCGGCCTGGGCTACATGCTCAGAGAGCTCCTCTATGTCTCTTTTCATGTAGTCCAGGGAGGTACGTCTCAGGTCATTCACACCAGCATGGACAATGACTGAGTCATATTTGTACTTGCCTTGGAGTGACCTGATTGCTTGTTTTATGTGGCGGATCCTAGCGCCCGACAGGCAGCTCACCGTGACCTTCTCCTTGTTCAGCCTGGTGAGCGGGAAGTCAGTGTGCCTGACGATAGAGTCACCTATTATAAAAGTATCAGGTGTGTTGTTTAGCCTTAAGGGCTGTGACTGTTCGGCACACTGGCTTTGTGAGCTATGTGTTGTACGTGTTTTGTTTTGGGGTAGCGGTTGCTTGGGTGTCTGCTTTGGAGGTCTCTGCTGCTTAGGCAGATTTTTATTTAGAGCCTCCGAGTATGTTTTTGTGTGTTTATGTGTTTGGTTTGCTGTCGTGGTAGGTCTATGTGAGACTGGAATTGTAGTGAGTGTGGTTTCCTTCTCCTCCTGACTGGTTAATGCCAGTACAGAGTTGAGAGAGCTTAGCCTCCAGTATGGCTATATGGTTGCATCTCTCATGTGTTGGAATTTGTTGGGAGGAGGAGAGGGTTGTCTGTGTACATGAGACAGTTGTAACATTGCCTCAAGATTCCCAGATTCACCAGCAGGACCGGAGAGGAGATTGACAACTGACCTTTGGAAATGTCCGCTATCACGTTGGATTTCCCCGGGATGTGCGTTGCTAACAGAAAACGCTGGGACACAGCCCACTGCCAGACACTGAGGGCTTCTCGGCAAAGGGGGTAAGACTTGGTTCTGCCCTGCTTGCTCACGTACCACACTACTGACATGTTGTCTGTCTGAATTGCAATAGTCCCTAGAGGGAGAGAGTCCTGAAAGTACTGCAACTCCATAAGTACTGCTCTCAACTCTTGAACATTGATGTGCAGATGTGATTCTTGATCTGTGTATGTGCCTTGGGCAGTCTTTCCCTGAAACCCCCCCCCCCAACCTATCAGGGAAGAGTCCGTGGTCACAGTGGCTACTGGGGGGGGGGGGGGGCAAAGGGTCTTCCGATTGTGACATGAAGAGACGTCAACCACAAGCGAAGGTCTCTCCTGCAAGAAATCCGTGATAAGAATCATGTGGTGCATTGGTAGTTTCTGGTAAGGCCACTGAGCGAAGAGGAGCCATTGAAGAATTCGCATATGCATCCTTGCAAGTGGTATAGCCAGGATTGCTACCGCCATCAAACCTAGTAATTTTCAATACCTCCGCTGTTGTAGCTTTGTTCTTTGACACCAGTGAGCTGACGTTTTGGCGGAGAAGAGAGACTCTTTCGATAGTGAGATGTAGAGTGGTAGCTGAGGTATCTAACTCTGCTCCTATAAAAATGGTATGCTGAGACGGCGATAAGGCAGACTTTTCAAAGTTGATTGTAATGCCTAATTGATGGCAGAGTGTCAGTGTGTATTGTGTTGCCTGAGTCAATTGATGCCTGGTGGTAGCGGTGAGGAGCCAGTCATCTAGGTATGGAAACACCTGGAATTCTAGGCGCCTCAGGTGAGCCGTGACCACTGCCATGCATTTGGTGAACACTCTGGGGGCTGTAGGGAAACCAAAGGGCAGGGCTCAAAACTGGTAATGATTGGCCTCCAGCCGGAAGTGCAGATGATCTCTGGAGCGTCTGTTCATCTTTATGTGATAGTACGAGTCCTTGAGATCTATGGAGCACATCCAAGAAGGGAAGAATGGACTGAAGCGTGACCATTCGGAACTTCTCTTTCTTTATGAACTGGTTGAGTCTGCTGAGGTCCAAGATATGTCTCCAGTCCCCTGTTTTCTTTGGTACCAAAAAGAATCTTGAGTAAGTTCCGAATCCAACTTGGTCTGCTGAGACTGGTTGGATGACTCTTTTTCTAGCTATCTGCGGACCTCTACGATTGCTTGTTCCCTGAGATTGGGTGGAACATCTGGGATTTTCTATATAGGAATCGGAGGGGTAAAGAACGGTATGAAATATCCTCTGGAAATGATGCTTTGTACCAAAGTATCCGATGTTCTGTTTAGCCAGGCTTCTGGGTACAAAGACAAGCGACCCCCTACTGCCTCCAGGGCCTAACAGTCGGGCCCCCTTTCAGGGGCGCAGGTAGGACTGACCGGAGAACTGACCCTTGTCACCCTGTTTCTGCAGACCCCCTCTGCCACGGGGCGGCATCTTCCGTTATAACCCCCTCCTCTGCCTCTAGAGGGGGTTTTCTCCACGTTTGTCCTGAAAGGCTGCCTGAGATTTCCAGAACCACATCCCCCCCCCCACCCACCAGGGCCCTTGGGGTAGGGTCGAGTAGGGGTGGAAAAACAGACCCCAACAGCAGATAAGGTCTTGCCTTCCTGCTCACACCTGGTTAAAGTTTCCTTTACTTTGGGCCCAAACAGTGATGAGCCATCGAATGGGGTATTAATAAAGAAGACTTAAAGGGTTCCGCAAAGGGAGAGAGACGCATCCTGGCTTGTCTTCTAAGAGCAATGCCCGAACTAGCAGCTCTACTCGAACCATCAGCTGCAAAGGATATGAGACGCATGGACGAGTTCACCACTGAGTTTAGGGTAGCGAGCTGGGCGTTTACTTTGTCGGCCACTTCTGCAGCTACCGTACCCTGGAGAGCATCTCCTAGCTCTTTCAGGAGATCTCTCTGTAGTCTTGTAAAATGGGTTAAGTAGTTCAGTGATCGTAGAGAAAAAGTCGCTGAACTAAACATGAGCTTCCCATAGCTATCCATAACCCTAGAATCTCTGTTAAGGGGATGGATAGAAGAGGATGTCTCATACTTCCTTTTTGGTGGCTGCAGCTACTACCATGGCATCAACAGACACTCCTTTTGTCAAAAATGGCTTGTCCACTGGGGCAGATATGAATTTATTGGGTCTACGAGGGACAGGTTCAATGGCCTCTGGTGACTCCCACACCTTACGAGAGATCAGTTCCATGAGCTCGTTGTAAGGCGGAAACACCCAAGAAGTGGAAGGTTGAGACCCCAAAGCCTTCAAGAGCACAGACTCAGCCTCAGTAGAGGTCTTGGACTGCCAATCGCCCCTCTGACTAAGGATCTCTAGCATCTCTGCAAAGGAGATATCCTCACAGGAGGATCGAGGGGACCATTCTGACTCATCTAAGTCAGTGTCAGATGTCAAAGACTCCTGTGGGGAGTCCCTCCTCTTGCACAGTCTCTTCCTGGGCACCTCTTCAGGGAGGGGATCTGGGGAGGTCTCAGAAGAGCAGGGGACACCCTGTGGGGGTACTTGAGGCTCGGGTCTCTACGCTTAGAGGGATTGGTAGATGAAGCAGCAGACAGGAGCTTGAGGGGAGAGGGAAAGCTGAACCGATGCTGACATCTTTGGAGACAAAACTCTCCTCATAGCATCGAAGGCACCATGGCTCCGACAAGGAGTGGATGGACCCGAGAGTACTGTCCGATCCTCCCGCACCGAAACCCTGGGCTCCGAGCCCAAGGGAGGAGCCGAACACATCAGAGCCTAAGCCCCGAGAGGAAGAATCGGCACCGACAAGTCGGTGAGACTATCCTCCCCAGACCCGACGAGAGAACGTCGGCTCCTAGAGCCCTCAGTCAGCGCAGAGGACATCCGAGTAGATTGAGCCGATAACACCGGTGCGGGTATCGGCTCCAAGGGTTCGACCACCATCGGTTCAATTTCCTTCAGCTCAGACAGTCCAGTACGGCTCGGAGGAGGAGGGGACAAGTCCGGCTCCATGGTCTTCGGTACAGACGAGCTGGTCGGGGCCGACAACAATTTGGCAAGTCCTGGTGCCTGTAAAAGCTTCTGCACTAGCCGATCCATGTCCAAATCTGAAAGGCTGACTGAAGACTTAGCTGAAAACACCGAAGGTGCTGACTGGAGCAGAGGTGAAGAAGGAACTTCAGAGACCGGCTCCAATACTGAGAGCTGGCTCCAAATCAAAGGTACACTCTGTTCCGATGACTGTGGAATAGATGACCCTCCTTCTGAAATCTTAGCCCTTTTTGAGACCTTATCTGAAGACTTGGATTTTGAGGATTTGGAAGACGTACTAGCACCTTCATTGCTACTCAAAACTTCCGAGAAAGATTGCTGTAGCATTCCTCTGTCTAAGTTTCCTCCTTCTCTCCAAGAGGACTCCTGAAGAAAAGGAGTGGCAAATGCTACAGGTGTCTTGGAGGTGTTTAGCCCCCAGACAGTAGACACATTGAATGTGTCCATCAGTGATGGACATTTTCTGCCCACAATCTGGGCATTTTTTGAATCCCGATTTGGGATGGGATTTCTCCCCATCATCCGACATACTTAAGAGAAAAAAATACAGTTGTGTACCTATCATAAATGTAGATGTTCGAGTGTATTCACTGTTGCAGTCATTACACTTGGGTTATCCTGCTGTCAGGCTACCCGCAGTCAGCCTGAATTCCAAAGTCCTGGTCCGGAGTCGGTTGCTGTCGCCTCTTCCCTGATGTCAGTGCGCCAGGGGTATAAAAGATGCAGCCAACGCCATTTTCTTCAGTTTTTCTTGCCCCAGATGTCAGGTGCCCCCAAAAGGGTAGGCTAAAAATTTTGCAAATAAAAATACATGCACCAAACATAAACATTACCTTCCTCTACAAGCAAATACACCACATAGATTGTGTAGAACAGAGAAGTACAGATAAGTCCCATCAATGAAAGGGGGATGGTGGTAGGGAAACCTGGACTGCAACAGTGAATACACTCTAGCATCTACATTTATGGTAGGTATACAACTGTACTATGTTCATCGTGTTTCACTGTTGCAGTCATTACACTTGGGTTGAATCCCAAAGCTGAGGTTGGGCGGTTGGTTCTAAATTGGATTAGGAGTGGCTATGAGGCCCTGCAGAACTGCAGTGGCAAAGCCTGCTCTGGATTTGGAGTAAAGAGGTAAGTGGTAGTGCTTGGTAAAAGTGTGCACTTGAACTCCAAGTTGCAGCCTCCAAAATTTCCTTGGTTGGTACTCCTCTGAGAAAGGCTGCTGATGTGGCTGCTGCCCTGGTAGAATGTGGCCTAATATTCTTAGGCACTGATTTGCCATGCTGTGCATAGCAGAAACGAATGCAGTGTCCTATCCATCTTGAACTAGTCTGCTTTGAATTAGCCTTTCCTTGTGATCCTGCAGCGTATGCCGCAAAAAGTTGCTCAGTTTTTCTGAAAGCTTTTGTTTTGTCCAAGTAGAAGCATAGCTGCCTGTGTATGTCCAAAGAGTGCAGAAGTCTCTCCCCTTTATTCTGGGGGTTTGGATAAAAAGTTGGTAAATAAATGGTTTGGTTAAGAGCCACACTGGATACTACCTTTGGCATAAATGTTGGGTTTGTCCTTAGAGAAACCCTGTCCGGATGAAAAATGATAGAAGGTTCCACTGCCATTAATGCCTGTAACTCTGAGACTCTTCTTGCTGAAGTCATTGCTAGGAGCAGAGCAGTTTTCCATGAAAAGAATTTTATCTCAGCTGTATTGGCTGGCTCAAAAGGAGGCAGTGTGAGCTTTGTGAGCTTTTCCAAGACAAAGTTGAGGTCCCATGTAGGTAAATGTGCTCTCCTTGGGGGTCTTATGTTTTTGGCCCCTCTGAGGTACTGAGCAGTGAATGAGAGAAAATAGGAGGTTCTGTATTGTAATGAGCTGAAATGGCAGAGGCATGGATCTTAATTGATGAGATGGATAGGCCTTTATCCAGCATCTCAGTTAGGTATTGTAAAATCTGAGGAATATTTGGAACAAGCTGTTCAAGTCCTTGTGCCTGGTTCCAA
Organism: Protopterus annectens; assembly: GCF_019279795.1. NCBI lineage: Eukaryota > Metazoa > Chordata > Ceratodontiformes > Protopteridae > Protopterus > Protopterus annectens. The sequence continues at coordinate 1,788,280,541 of NC_056743.1, read as the reverse complement.
GCACAGAATCTCTTCCATTTTTCTGCATAAGATTTCCTGGTGCTGGGCCTCCTGGCTTCCAAAATGACATCCATAACTGATTTAGAGAGAGGTGCGTTCTGAGTGGCTATATTATTCGCCATGCAGCCAGATTTAAGGTTCTGAGTTGGCTGTGCAGGATCCGATTGTTTTGTTGGGTCAGAAGATGAGGAATTTGAGGTAAAGGCCCAGCTGGCCCTTGAGGCAAGCTCTTTAGGATTGGGTACCAGTGCTGGCGTGGCCAGTCTGGGGCAATCAGAATCATTTTTGGCTTCTCTTGTCTGACTTTTAGGAATACCTTGGGGAGGAGAGGCAGTGGTGGAAAGGCATAAACTGTTAGTGTTTTCCAGCTGAATGACAGAGCATCCACCTTCCATGCTTGTGAGCGATAAGGCCTTATGCAGAATCTCTGAAGTTGGCAGTTGTGAGGGGAGGCAAATAGATCTATGTCTGGGCATCCCCATTTCCTTGTTATCATGCTGAAGACTTGTGGATCTAGTTTCCACTCGTGAGGGTCCATGAGGTTTCTGCTTAGTTAGTCTGCCAGAGTATTTTTCTTTTCTGGCAGGAATTGTGCCTGCAGATGTACTTGATAGGTCAGTGCTGTGCTCCACAAAGTCATGGCTTGCCTGCAGAGGGGGTAGGAATGTGTGCCCCCTTGCTTATTTATGTACCACATGACTGTAGTATTGTCCGTCTTTAGCAATAGTTGTCCTGGAGGTAGTAGATCCTTGAAGGCTGTCAGAGCATACTCTACAGCTAGCATCATTTTGATTGATATGAAAATGCATTTGGTCTGTGGGCAACGTGCCCTATATACATTTTCCCACCATATGTGCCCCCCAGGCATAATCCGATGCATCTGTTAGTGTCTGCCTGGCTGTGGGTAAAGTGAAAGGCTGTCCCTTGTTGTGGTGACAGGCCAGTTGCCCACCATCGAAATTCTTGTTGCAGGCAGGGAATGAGAGTAATTATTGTTTCCAGGCTGTGGCAATGTTGAGTCCAAACACTTTTTAGATACCATTGTAGCTTCCTCATATGCAGTCTTGCATATGGAATTAGCAGGATGCAGGATGCCATGAAGCCCAAAGCCTGTAGAATTTTTCTTGCAGGTAGCTGGGTTGTTGCCATCATTTGAAAGTAATGAGTCAGTTGCCTTTGTCTGGCATGAGATAAGCAATCCGGGCAGTTGTATTTAAGCTTGCACCCAGGAATATTATCTCTTGAGAGGGCACTAGTTTTGATTTCTTTTTGTTTACTGTGCACCCTAGGCAAATTAGTAATCATTTTACAAACGCCAGATGCTTTAGTAGAATGTCCTTGCTCTCTGCTTGAATAAGGCAGTCGTTCAAGTAGGGATATATTTGAATTCCTTTTTGGCTGCAAAATGCAATTACTCGTGCCAGGCATTTTGTGAAGACCCTGGGCGCAGTAGATAAGCCAAAGGGCAGTGCAGAGAGTTGGTAATGCATTGAGCCAGCTATGAATCTGAGGTATCTTCTGCAAGATTGTCTGACTGGGACATGCAGGTATGCCTCTTTGAGGTCCAAAGTAACTAGTCGAGCCTTCTTGCCCAGCATGGGTAGAAGTTGCTGCAATGTCAACATTTTGAATTTTGGAACGTCCAGGAAAGTATTTAGAGTAGACAGGTCCAGTATTAGTCTCCAAACTTTCTCTTTTCTGGGTACCAAAAGTCTTGAGTAAAATCCTTGCCCCTGCTCTTGCTGTGGTACTTTTTGAATAGCCCTCATGTCCATGAGAACAGAAATTTGTTTTTGTGCCTCTGCCCATTGATTGTGTGGCAGGTCTGGCATACCTTTTGGCCTTGGTAAGGTGTGGAAGTGGAACCTATAACCCTGAGAAACAATATTCAGTACCCATTTGTCCTGGGTGATCATATGCCAATTTTGTGAGAAAAGTGCTAGTTTTCCCCCTAAGGGTGCTGCCAAAAGTTAAGTGCTTGGCATTGGTAGAAGAAAGTCATTGGGACTGTTTCCTATAAGGTTGTGATTTGTCTTCTCCGCCTTTGGGGGCTGAAGCACCCCATTGTTTAGGTCTGTATGAGCCTTGGGGCCGAGATCTGCCTCTTGGGCATCTGTATCGGCCTCTTTGTGGCCTGTCTGACACTGGAAAGGACCAATTTTTAGAAGGCCAGTTCCTGCTAAATCTGGGTGGCTGAACCTGTAAGAAATCCTTAACTGTCTGCATTGATTTTGCTTTATCCTCCATTTTCTTTAACACCTCTTCTGCCTTATCACCAAACAAAGTATCATGCTGTAATGGAGCATCCAATAATTCTGCTTTAACATGACCAGGTAAACTTTGTTCTTTTAACCAAGCATTTCTTCGAATGACAGAACCTGTAACTGCGGCTCTGCAAGAAGCCTCTAATGAATTAAAACCACATTGCAAAGTATGCATTCCCACTTGTTCAGCTGCATGCAATAAATCCTGCATTTCCTTATTTTCAGGACATTCTGAGCTTGTAAGCATTTTCTGTTTTAGCAAAGACATTGGGTATTGTTGATATTTAAGCATGTGAAACTGGCAGTTTAAAGCCCTTACAGCTAAAGTAGCAGAGGTGTAAACATTTCCCCCCATCTGTCCAGTGCTCTAGAATCCCTATCACAGGGAACAGTTTTTTTTTTTGCAGTGGAAGCCTTGACCCCTTTGGGACCCTGAGAAATTGCTTCTGGGTCAGCAGCAGGGTTTTTATAAAGAAATTTATGAGAGTCTGGGACCCTGTAGTACTTATCTGGCTTAACTGGTGCAGGGGGTAAAGAATCAGGAGACAAACTGGATTCAGAAAATACATCATCAACAATATCTAGTACAGGGGGGATAGCGAGGGGCCTGTGCTGAGGCAGTAAAAGAAAGTTTCTGAACCTTTTCTTGGATTCTGAATAATCCTGGTTCTCCCAATGGAAATGCTCCCTCACGGTGTGCAGGGTTTCTCCCAAAGAGTAATCCTCAGGAGGAGAGGCTGAAGGGATAGATTTTAGAGCATCAGAGTCCTCATAGGGAGGAAGAGAATATCCCTGTTCTGCAGAGGAAATAGAAACCTGGTCAGAGGAGTCATGGTCAGTGTCTTGCCTAGGCCTTTTATCAGGAGGGGGATGGGAACCCCTGATCAAAGTAATTAGGTCCTCGGCCATTTTAAGCATCTGTTTCTTTGGCGTGGATGACAGTCCAGGAGAATGCTGTACTTGTTTCTTTGTCTTTAAAGGTGTTTTAGACTTTGCCATGGCTGCTGAAGTGGTCTTGATAGTAAGCTGTGTAGGTCTGAAAACACCCTCAGAAGCCGATGCCTGCTCAGCGGCTCCGGACCCATCTGAGGGAATAGATTCCATAGGCCCGATACCTTGAGTTTCCAGAGGCCTAGTTGTCTCCACGTGGGAGTCGGAGTCTGCCTGTGGCTCTGAGGTAGCGGGTGTCAGGGGCTGCGAAAGCGCCTCACTGAGAACCGGCGACTGGCCTAGAAGAGGCTTTGTCGGTTTTGGACCTCGGATGCCTGTCCTTTTCTTTGTCCTTGCGCTTTTTATGAACTCCGGTCGTCGGTTGTTCCGACAGCATTATATAGTTAAACCTTCGGCCAAAGTAAAGTAAAGCAAAATCGAACCGACGCTTAATACTGCATTGGTTGAATCTAGCACAAAACCGACAACTAGCAACGCCGTGGTCAGGGCCTAGGCAAGGAATACAGTAAGAATGAAAACCCTTATGAAGTATTTGCTTCCCACAAGAAATACAAGTGTTAACTTTTATTGACATCGGTCTAGAGCAAGAAAAAGTTTCCCCAATGGGGTACTTAGCTTTATTGAATACTTCGGATCTGAAATTCAATTTTGAAAATCTCAGGAGTCAGCCGACCAACACTTGCGAACTGCTTTTGCTTCGGGCACCGCACGGCAAGAAAGACTGAAGAAAATGGCGTCGGCTGCATCTTTTATACTCCTGGCGCACTGACGTCAGGGAATGGGCGACAGCAACAGACACCGGACCAGGACTTTGGAATTCAGGCCGACTGCGGGTAGCCTGCCAGCAGGATAACCCAAGTGTAATGACTGCAACAGTGAAACACGATGAACATCAGTAAATTAGATCCACAAACAACTAAGCCCCGGCCAGAGGCTCACAGAAAAAGCCAGACTATTATGAAGATTAATAGTAGAGAAAAAAGCCCACAAAAACTAGGAGGCCAACAATGCCCTAACTTTTAAACTATTTATACTATCAAAGTATTTAACTAGAGAGTAAATATAATAGTACTAACAAACACTATACATTTTAAACAAAAAAGAAAACTTTTTTATAGACTTGCTGTTAATTTGTTTCTAAAATGGTCCGAGCTAACTGGATCACCGAGATCTCTCTTGCCGCGGCAAACTAGATCTGAGGTAATTCCAGCATTGTGGGATAAGGGGCTTGGTCTCGAGCTACTGGCAAACCTTGAGCTTCCTATCGGCTCCGAACCCATCAGTGAGAATAAATGGCGAGATTTAACAACTTCACATCAAGTGTTTAACTCAGCAATATAATCACACACTTTCATCTGCCTTGCATCTATGCTCACGAAACACTTTCTGTAAGCTTCAGGTGTTAACTCAAAACATTCAAGTAGACTTTTTTTTTTTTTTTTTTTTTACTTTGTTCTAGTTTAAACAACCAATATAAGACAATTTAAAAACAGTAGTTACAGCTTTACCATGGAGTAAGGGGGTCAGGAACTGTACCCAGAGCCCTTGGTCAACATTATACTGTTTACATACCCTTACATACCCTTTCAAATATATGAATAAAACTATCACAACGATCTCCCTCTGTAAATTTGGAAAAAATTTACTGACCTTGATTGCTTCTGAAGTTCGGTTACTCCCTTCCCCATTACCTCCAAGACCCTATCGAAGAGTCAGCATCTCCCGCTCATGTTGACACTGCTTCTCATTTTCTTCGGCCTCCAAATGCCACAGTCTCTCTGCTGGTTCTAATTCCCAACATTTTGCCTCCAGTTCAAGTATCTAATTCCAGACTGATTTTTAAGTCCTACGAGGAAAAGGTGAACTGTCTTGTTTCTGAGGGCTGCAAATTCCTCATCACCAGAGTTATCCTCCTGATTGCTGGTCTGAGCTGCGACTAAGACTGAAATCATTTCCTCTTTAGTCGGATTGGCATGCACCAGTCCTTTTGCTTCGCACACCTTTGCCAACTGGTTCTTTGTCAGCTTGCCATAATCCTCTGCTAACATCTTTGCCTGCTTTCCCTGACTAAACTAAACTAAAAAAAATAAATAAAATTAAAACTGTTTAAAGAAAATCTGAATGTTTACCTTGGCGCTGGCAGAGAGTACACCCACCTTCAGTGACAACTACCTATAGACTACAGAAGTTCAATTAATATCCACAACACTGCTCACCAATATGCAATGTCCCCTCTCTGGGCCAGTAATCAAGGAGCCTGAATCCTCACCACTGACACTGGAGAGAGACATTCACTTGGAACAAAAATGGATACACCCAGTATTTCCAGACGCAGCTCTCTGCATCAAGCAAAATTTCCCTTAAGAGTACACAGGGAACAAAGACAGCCTGGGGTTTGGGTTTCTCTCTCCATCGCTCCCCAGGTCCCCAATAAGGCACAGTTGCAGAGTTAAGTCCTCAGCTGAGTGTCCCAAGCCAAGTCTTCCACCACTCTCTCTGTGAAAGCAGTGCTTTGTGTCCCTGCACCAAGTAGCTGACACACAGACAGAGACACACACACACACAGACAGAGACACACACACAGACACACACACAGACACACACACAGACACACACACAGACACACACACAGACACACACACAGACACACACACAGACACACACACACCTAGGAAAGGCTGGCACGGGTTTATTAGCTGTGCCCCCTTCTCCCAGGACTAGAAGGTAGTTACTGCTACCAGACACTCTCAAGCCAGCTACTCCAAGGCTCTTCAATTATACTGAGTGAAATTAATATCAATACAAATGGTAGTTTGACCAAAAGCAATGCTTTTAGGAGTGGCCAGAGCCGTTACGAAATACATGCAAGTACCATCACAGATGAAAATATTCTCTAAAAAACAGCCACAATGAAAAGTTGAAACGTATTTAATAGTAAATAATGAAAAAACATGAAATACTAACTATTTACAATAACACTAGAGTTTCAACCACAAGAAATATTAAAATAACACAGATGAATAGAATCACAGATACAAAAAACAGTTCTTAACTAATCTCACTACATTTTCATGACTTTTCTAAAAAGTTACTATTCCCTGGTCACTTACTAGCACAAGGCAAGATGAAGTAGGCGAGTGATCCTTCTATATCAAGTTTCCAAAGCAGAGTGCCATGAGACTTCAGTCTCAACTAATATCAAACATTATTTTTGTGACGGAGTCCAGAATGACATCACATACATCTGGTCATCTGACTTCTGGTTCCTATGCAACCCCATCCCAGCCCCACTGCTAAAAATTGCCAGGATTTAGCACCTGTGTGTCAATAGCACACACAAACACATTCTTGCCAAGATCTGCTGCAGCTCCTGGAATTCATAAAACGATGAAACACTTCCACTCTTCGTCCAGGAGCTAATAAACCATACTTCTTACAGACACTGCATCTCTGGCTTCATTCAAAACTGTGACATAACATCTTTATGGCCTAGGCCCAGTAATTTAATTTCTAATTTTTAAAGTTTGAGATGAACCTCTTCTCTTCCAATATCCTCTTAAAACATACACATTTAAAAACAAGTTACAATAACACATGTATATTTCTTTCTGTCCAGCAGAGCACACTGTTGGGACATTTTTAACACAAGCAGCTTTATAAACACATTCAACACAAGCATCTGTACAAAGTAGTCTGATTTACGAATGACATATAATTCTTTACAAAATTCCAGCTAGCTGTGCTGGCACGTTACACATTCACTGCCCTACGTCTCCTGGCATAGCTGGCAATACCTCATATCATCACGGAGGAAAAGAACAGTTTTGGATAGGATAAGGGAATTGTGTAGCCCATGGATATGGTGGTCCACACCCACTTGGCCCAAGTGATGCCCATCTGCAGAAACGGACTCCCCCATGCCTCCAGAGTGGGACAACCAAGCAAGATCTCCTGAAGCCAACCACAAATAGTCAGTTCTGACCATTTCTAGGTTATGGCCACTCTGGAAGTTGCTGCTACTTTTACAACCTCACTCAGAACCTCTAATGCTATATTGCTACTGGTCACTGTAGAATTACAATTGATTTGGGCTCCACTGCCTTTATGAGAACATGCAATGGGCAGCCACAAGACTTAATGGCAGCAGCAGTTAGGATACTGTCCTCACTTTTGCAGTTCAGCTTTTACAGTTTGTCCAAACAAGGTTACACCAAAAGAAGCTCTAATAAAGTTGTCTTTTGCATCCTCAAGAAAGTCTGCTAGGCGATGGTAGTCATGATGTACAACTGCAATTCCATTATCCACTACTCCTGCTGAACCATCAGCAGTACTGTATGCATGGCTGTATTTGAAATGGAGAAGATGGCTGACATCAGACACTTGCTTCATCTTGACGTTTCCTTTTGGCAATCCATTTCAAGTCCTGAAAGTTTTGTAAGCCAGGTTCCTCTGAGAAAAGAATGGATGAGTCATGCAGTTCATGCCCCACAGTAAAGCAAGACGACACAAACTTTATTCTTTTGCCTGTCTAATGCAAAACATTCTTGATTTTGTGGATGATGGTTAAAGGGTCTGTGGAGTGGGAGCCTTCTTTACGACAGCTGCAGCAATGTAGTCCATCTCAGAGGTACACTGGATATAAAACGTTTACATACCCCTACTAAAAATGCCAGTTTTTGTGATATAAAAGAATGAGACCACGATAAATCATTTCAAAAACTTTTCCCACCTTTAATGTGATCTATAACCTGTACAATTCAATTGAAAAACAGATCTGTTAAGGGAAAAATACAAAAAATAAAAAACGTACAATAAGCTGGTTGCATAAGTGTGGACACCTGTAAACTAATACTTTGTTGAAGCACCCTTTGATTTAATTACAGCATTCAGTAGTCTTTGGTACACACCTGCCATCAATTAGAGAGACTCTGATTAACCCCAAATAAAGTTCAGCTCTCCTAGAAGGATTTTCCTGACATTTACTCAGTTGCCTGCTACAGCAAAAGCCATGGTTTGAGGACAGCTTACAAAGCATCAAAGGGATCTCATTGTTGAAAGGTATCAGTCAGGAGAAGGGTAAAAAAACATTTCCACAGCATTGGATATACCATGGAACATAGTGAAGACAGTCCTCAAAAAGTGGAGAAAATATTGGACAACAGTGATGTTGTAAAGAACTGGGCGTCCCTCCAAAATTGATGAAAAGACCAGACGAAAACTGGTCAGGGAGGCTGCCAAGAGACCTACAGCAACACTGAAGGAGATGCAGGAATTTCTGGCAAGTACTGGTTGCGTACTACATGTGACAACAATCTCCCATATTCTCCATATGTCTGGGCTATGGAGTAGGTTGCAAAATGGAAGCATTTTCTTACACAGAAAAACATCCAAACCCAGCTAAAATTTGCAAAACAATACATAAAGCCTCTCAAAAGCATGTGGGAAAATGTGTTATGATCTGATGAGACCAAGGTTGAACTTTTTGGCCACAATTTCAAAAGGTATATTTGGCGCAAAAACAAAACTTTGCATCACCAGAACACCACCACCCCCAAGGTGAAGCATGGTGGTGGCAGTATCAGGCTTTGGGTTGCTTTTCTTTAGCTGGAACTGAGGCTTTAGTCAAGGTGGAGGGAATTATGAACAGTTCCAAATACCAGTCACTTTTGCCCCAAAACCTTCAAGCGTCTGCAAGAAAGCTGACGACGAAGAGGAATTTCGCCTTTCAACACAATGACCACAAGCATACATCCACATCAACAAAAGAATGGCTTCACCAAAAGAAAATTTAAGGTTTTGGAATGGTCCAGCCAGAGCCCAGACCTAAATCCAATAGAAAATCTGTGGGGTGACCGGACAAGGGCTGTGCACAAGAGATGACCCTCGCAATCTGACAGATTTGGAGTGCTTTTGCAAGGAAGAGTAGGCAAATATTGCCAAGACAAGATGTGCCATGCTGATAGGCTCCTACCAAACAAGACTGAATGCTGTAATTAAATCAAAAGGTGCTTCAACAAAGTATTAGTTTAAGGGTGTGCACACTTATGCAACCAGCTCATTTTAAGTTTTTTTTTTAATATGTATTTTTCCTCTGCCAGATTTGTTTTTCAATTGAATTGTCCAGGGTATGGGTCACATTAAAGGTGGGTGAAATGATTTATTGTGGTCTCATTTTCTTACATCACAAAAAACTGTCATTTTAACAGGGGTGTGTAAACTTTTTATATCCACTGTATGTGCCAAACATGTCCAGTACTCAGGAGGTCTGAAGACCCTTGTCAGACTTCAGATAACCACATCAGTGTTCTCTGCTGTTTGAACCAACAGCTAGATCATCTTGTCGGCTGGTGGGAAGCATACCAGGAGAAGGATCTGGGAAACTGAGATGCCACTACCAAGATGAATGTGGGTGAGGAGGGCATTTATGGAATCCATCCCACCTCAATTCTACATCTCCAAGGTCCCCCGCCCCCAAAGCTGAGATCATGTGATGGGATGGGGGAAGAAGCTTCTTTATCCTCATATACATCATAGGGGGCAGACTCAGGAGATTTTAGATACCCCTTCTTTCCTGAACTTGGAAAAGGAGGGCTCGAAAAAGAAGAAAGACTCAAATAAGTCTCAACTCCCAAGTCTCTCTCTTGTCTTTAGTAGTCAGGGGGGATATATATACAACAATGTAGTCCACCTGAGATCTCAATTTAAAGGCTGTGTTGGATATCTATGTCAAGAAAGATGCATGCAAGGAAGCATGCACTGATGGTGCTGGAAAAGACATTGGGCCCATAAAGAGAGTTGAGATCGACCTTTAAGATGGACAGCCCCGACAGTGAAGCAGCCATCAACTTCAGGGACAAAATGGTCAGTACTAAGAAAAAGTACAGTTTTGTACCTACCATAAATGTAGATGTTCGAAGATCCACATTGCTGCAGTCCTTACTTATGGGTAGTCCGCTGTCCTCGGTCGGCCCGAATACCAAAGTATTAGGCTGACGTCGGTCATGGGCGCCTAGATCTGACGTCAGAGTGTCAGGGTATAAAGGCGCATGACCGACGTCATATCCTCAGTCTTTTCTTGCCCCAGATGTCAGAAGGCCAAACCAGAAAGGCCCCAGCCAAAAACAGAACACCTCCCAAAAAACATGCCCAACAACAACCATCACCTAAAGCATAGCACCATGTCAAACTACAGTGGGGAAGGAGGGAGGGTAAATTGGACTGCAGCAATGTGGATCTTCGAGCATCTACATTTATGGTAGGTACAAAACTGTACTATGTTCTTCATCTCGCATTGCTGCAGTCCTTACTTATGGGTAGAATCCCAAAGCAACGGGAAAGGGAGGATGGTAAAAATCATAAAGCATTAGGGGCCGCTAAAATGCCCTGTAAAATTGCAGTGGCAAATCCAGCCCTAGACTTAGAATAAAGAGGAAGGTGGTAATGTTTAGAAAAAGTATGCACTGAACTCCAAGTAGCTGCCTCCAAAATGTCTTTTGTAGCTACCCCCCTTAGAAAGGCCGTAGAAGTAGCAGTAGCCCTAGTGGAATGAGGCCTGATTCCAGCAGGAATCTCCTTACCATGATGGGAATAACAGAAAGAAATACAAAACCCAATCCATTTAGAAATAGTTTGTTTTGAAACAGGTTTACCCTGTGAACCCAAAGCAAAAGAAACAAACAACTGCTGAGACGGTCTGAACTCCTTGGTTCTGCTCAAATAATAACGCAACTGCCTGTGAATATCCAAAGTATGCAAAATTTTCTCCCCTCTATTTTGGGGGTTTGCATAAAAAGTAGGCAAATGAATAGTTTGATTTAAGGCCACACTAGAAACCACTTTAGGCATAAAGGAAGGATTAGTACGCAAAGATACCCTATCCTTATGAAAAATCAGGAAAGGCTCTATTGCCATGAGGGCCTGTAATTCAGAAACCCTTCTTGCAGAGGTAATGGCCAACAAAAAAGCAGTTTTCCATGACAAATACTTTAACTCGGTAGTAGCTGCAGGCTCAAAAGGTTGTAGAGTAAGTTTTTCCAACACAAAATTGAGATCCCAAGCAGGAGTAGGAGCTCTACGTGGGGGTCTTATATTCTTTGCCCCTCTAAGAAATTGCTTAAGCCAAGGATGAGAGAATAAAGGAGGGTCACAATCATAGTGAGCAGAAATGGCTGCAGCATGGACCTTTATCGAGGAGAAAGACAAACCCTTGTCCAATAATTCAGTAAGATATTGAAGAGCAACACTTAAATCAGGTTTGGAGACATCAAAGTCCTTCCCTTTGCTCCAAATAAAAAATCTCCTCCATTTATCACCGTAAACTTTCCTGGTACTAGGCCTCCTGGCCTCCAAAATAACATTCAAAACTTGTTGTGGAAGCTGAGACCCTCCAGAGTCTAAAACAGAATATGCCAGGCTGTTAGATGCAGCGACTGAATCTTGACATTGAGGAAGTGACTGTCTTCTTGTGACAGAAGGTGTGGAATCAAAGGCAGAGGCCATGGAGGTTCTCGTACTAAACTCCTCAGAAGTGGGTACCAGTGTTGTCGAGGCCAATCCGGTGCTATCAAAATCATGGTTGGCTTGTCTTGTCTGACCTTCAAAAGTACTTTGGGAAGAAGAGGCAGAGGTGGAAAGGCATATACATGCAGATTGTTCCAACTGAATGATAGAGCGTCCACCTTCCAAGCTGTGTGATGAAACATTTTTGTGCAAAACTTTGGCAACTGGTAATTTAGTGGAGAAGCGAACAGATCTATGTCTGGAATTCCCCATAACACTGTCAACTTTTGAAATACATGAGGATCCAATTTCCACTCGTGAGGATCCACTATTCGTCTGCTCAACACATCTGCTAAGGAGTTCTGTGCTCCTGGTAGAAACCTTGCCTGAAGAGTGAGGTGTAGATTGAGAGCAGTTTCCCACAGAATCATCGCTTGCCTGCAAAGAGGGTAAGAATGGGTTCCCCCTTGCTTGTTGATGTACCACATGACAGTAGTGTTGTCTGTTTGAATCAACACCTGCCCTGGGTGAAGTAAATCCTTGAAAGCCATCAATGCAAACTGGACTGCTAACATTTCCTTCAAGTTGATATGCAAATGTTGGAGTTTGACAGGCCACGTGTTTTGCACCCATTTTCCATTGAGGTGTGCTCCCCAAGCCTTGTCCGAGGCATCTGTCGTTAGAATCTGACTCGCCTCTGGCTGGGTCACAGAGAGTCCCTTGTTTAGGTGACATTCCTGAGCCCACCACAAAAACTCCTTCTGAATGCAAGGTATTATCTGAATGACAGTGTCTAGATCTTGGCAGTGCTGTGTCCATACATTTTTGAGATACCATTGAAGCTTCCTCATATGCAATTTGGCATTGGGAAGCACCAGAATACAAGATGCCATGAACCCCAAGGCTTGAAGGACTGTCCTTGCAGTCAGCCTGGACCATAGAGACATTTGATGGAAATAAAGAGAAAGGCTTCTTTGTTTGTCCGGGGTCAAAAAAGCCATCTGGGAAGCTGTATTCAGTCTCACACCCAGAAAGCACATGTCCTGAGAGGGTACTAGACTGGGCTTTGTTTCGTTCACAGAATACCCTAGGCATCTTAACACTGCCATCACATACTGTAAATGATGAAGAAGTTCGTCCTTTTCTTGTGCAATAATCAGGCAATCGTCCAAATAAGGATAAATCTGTATTCCTCTTAGTCTGAAAAAGGCCATCACTGGAGCCAGAACCTTTGTGAACACTCTGGGCGCAGTAGATAAGCCAAAGGGCAATGCAGAGAACTGATAATGTAAATTTCCAGCCCGAAAACGCAGGTACCTCCTGCAACTGGGCCTGATAGGAACATGAAGGTAAGCCTCTTTGAGATCCAGAGTAAATATCCAATGAACTTTTCCCAACAGAGGTAAAAGTTGTTGTAAAGTCAGCATCTTGAACTTTGGAATGTCCAGGTAAGTGTTGAGGATAGATAAATCCAAAATTGGTCTCCACGTGTTCCCTTTCTTTGGAACTAGAAACAGGCGAGAATAAAATCCTAGGCCCACTTCTGACAGAGGAACTGGCTGTATAGCTCCTATTTGAAGAAGTAAAGAAATTTGTCTGTGAGCCTCTATCCTTTGCCGAGGAGGGACGTCTGGCATGCCTGTGAAAGGAGGCATGGTATGGAAATAGAACTTGTAACCTCGGATTATAACGTCCAATACCCATTTGTCCTGGGTGACTAAATGCCAATTTTGCTTGAAAAGAGCCAACTTTCCTCCCAAAGGAGCTGCCAGGCAAGAAGAATCTGGCAGCTGAAAATGCAGGTCATTGGGCCTGTTTATGAAAGGACTGGCCCCTGCCCTCACCAGCAGATTGAGCAGGCGAACTCCATTGTCTCGGCCTGAAGGTACTCTGAGCTCTGCCCCTACCATGCCTAGATCTACCCCTAGACTGAGAATCAGAAGAAGGGTACGTCCACCCCTTAAGTAGGCCAATTTCTACTAAACTTTGGAGGTTGCACCTGCAAAAAATCTTTAACAGTCTGCATAGACTTCGCCTTGTCTTTCATTTTCTTTAAGACAGACTCCACAGGAGGACCAAACAAAACTTCAGACTGTAAAGGGGCATCCAGAATTCTAGACTTAACATGCTCAGACAAATTCTGATCCTTAAGCCAGGCGTGCCTACGAATAACTGAACCAGTGGCAGCCACCCTAGAAGAAGCCTGTAAAGCATCAAAACCACATTGCAAAGAGTGCTTACCCACCTGTTCAGAAACATGCACTAAATCCTGCAATTCTTTACACTCTATGCCCTCTGCCAAAGCATCCACTTTAGATCTTAGCTGAGAAAGGAGGAAATTCTGATACTTCAACATATGAAACTGGCAGTTTAAAGCTCTCATTGCTAAAGTAGAAGAGGTATACACCTTCTTACCCCATCTATCCAAAGCTCTAGCTTCCTTATCCAGAGGAACCGGATTCTTAACCACAGAGGCTCTAACACCCTTAGGCCCCTGACTAAGAGTTTCTGGGTCCGCCCTAGGGCTCTTATACAAATAATTATGAGCCTCAGGCACCCTGTAATACCTGTCCGGTTTAACTGGGGCCGGAGGCACAGAATCTGGATTAAGGGAGGCTTCCGAGAAAACATCTGAAACAACATCCAAAACCGGAGGTATAGCTAAGGGTCTATGCTGTGGTAAAAACAAGAATTCCCTAAGTCTCTTCCGTGAATCGGAGTAATCCTGTCCTTCCCACTTAAAATGCTCCCTCATGGAATGCAGAGTTTCTGAAAATGAAAAATCCTCTGGAGGAGAAGCAGAAGGAGTGGAATCCTCTGCATCCGAATCAGAATAAGGAGGGTAATCTTGAATGTCTTCAGCCGAAGACTCTGAATCATCTGAGGCCTGCTCCAAACTTTCCAACTCTGGCTCCATCCTGGGCCTCTTATCAGGAGGGGGCATAGAACCCCTAATTAAAGTAATCAAATCCTCTGCCATTTTAAGCATGTGCTTTTTAGGCACAGACCCTGAAGAACCAGAACTGACACCAGAGGAAGGCAAAACAGACCTGCCCTTAGAAGAAGCCTTAGAAACAGTAGCAGAAGGCCTAACTACCTTAGGCATAGAAGGGAGAATAGTAACCTGAGAGGCCCCTTCAGCCTGACCTGCCTCCTGGGAGGCCACATCTTGTAAAATCAAAGTTTCCCCCTGGGACTCAACAGAAACTTCAGCCGGATCCACCTGTTCAGCTGTAGCTTCTAAAGGTCCGGCGTCCGAAACGGACGAATCATCCTGCCTAGGCTTTAAAGATTTGTCCTTGCGCTTCTTAGTAGAAGCGGGCGTCGGAACATCCGACGGCATATTAAAATTACACCTCTTGCCAAAGACTAACCTAGCGCAATCTAACCTCCGTTTTATAGTGCGCTTATTAAACCTAGCACAAAACCGACACCCGACTACGTCGTGCTCCGGTCCCAAACAAGGAATACAAAGCGAGTGGTAATCCCTATGCGGTATCTGTTTCCCACAAGAAATACAATTATTCACTTTTTCTGACATCCGGTAAGTAACTGAAGCAAGAAAAAACAAAAATATTCCCCAACGGGGTACTTAGCCCAACTTGGTATCGGTCTGAAACTCTGAAAACGAAAAATTTCAGAACGCCGAACGGCACTTGCAACGCTGCTTCTGCATCGGACCATGCGGCAAAAAAGACTGAGGATATGACGTCGGTCATGCGCCTTTATACCCTGACGCTCTGACGTCAGATCTAGGCGCCCATGACCGACGTCAGCCTAATACTTTGGTATTCGGGCCGACCGAGGACAGCGGACTACCCATAAGTAAGGACTGCAGCAATGTGAGATGAAGAACATCAGAGCATGACCTTGACTTTATAGTCAAATCAGAACTACCACACACACGCACACTAATTTTCTAAACATCAGAAAAGTAGAACACTATTGACTCCAAAACTGCAGTAAAGAATAGTTGTGTGAGAACTTACCATAACCTTAAATGTCCTTCTCTTCCATGTTGTACTATTCATTACAGGAGGGAGGTTGCTGCCTGCAACCTTAAATGTCCTTCTCTTCCATGTTGCACTATTCATCACAGTAGGGAGGTTGCAGCCTGCAGAGCCGCCATCTGGCAAGTATACCAAAGTCTTTGCTTCTGAAAGGTACGTGTGTGACGTCCCTTGTCAGGGCCATAAAGAGACATAGGGTATAAAAGTGACATCCGCACTAACCCTCTTCAGAATGAACTATTGCATACAGTAGTACTCCTGTGGGTTAAGAGAGGGTCATAATAGGGAGACCCTTAGACCTACATGTAGACTAGACCTAGGGTAGTAGGTAGGCTGTGTTTAATGGGGAGACCAGAGGAGAGAATGACTATGTCCCCACAGGTGGGCCATTGGTATGATAGTTAGATAAAGTCGAGAGGCAGGTGGGTGAGACTGAATTCTGCAACATGGAAGAGAAGAACATCTAAGCTTATGGTAAGTTCTTGCACAACTATTCTATGTCCTCCTATTCACATGTTGCAGTATTTATTACAGTAGGGAGAATACGAGAGCTTTAGGTATGAGCCTGGGTGGAGGATTGGGTTCCTCGGTCAATGAGGCCTTGGAGATTTGACCTGGCAAATCCCACTCTTGCTCTGGAAGTTAGGTCCAGTTTGTAATGTTTGGTAAAGGTGTGAACCAAAGTCCAAGTGGCAGCTTCTAAAATTGAAGAGTAGTCAATCCCTTTGAAAAAGGCAGCGGGCATGACCATGCAAGGATTTTCCATGACAGGAATAGCACATGTCAATGGATTACGAAATTCATGAAGAAATGGTCTGTTTGGAGACTGCCTTCCAATGAGCTCTCAGATGGAAGGAGGTGAATAACTGGTCAGCTTTTCTGATAGGTCTGGTTTTGTCCAAGTAGTACCTCAGCTGCCTGTGGACATCCAAAGAATGGAGAGTCCTCTCTGAGGAATTTTGTGGATGAGGGTAGAAAACCGGTAGGTTAATGGTCTGGTTTAATGAGAGTTCATTAACACCTTAGGCATGAAGGAGGGGTTAGTCCTGACGGCAACTCTGTTCTTATGGAAAATAGGTAGCCATAAGGGCTTGCATCTCTAATACCCTCCTGGCAGAGGTGAGGGCCACTAGTAGAACTGTTCCCAGGGTGTACAGTTTCAGGGATACTGAAGGAGCTGGTTCAAAAGGTGGCAATACAAGTTTTTCTAGTACAAAATTCAGGTCCCAAAGAGTTAGTATAGGCTTTCTGGGGGGGGGGGGGGGTCTGACATGGAGTACCACTTTAAGAAAAAGCTTAACTTCCAATCTGGAAGCCAGAGGAGGTGATATGGTCAGACAAGCAGAGATGGCAGACAAATGGACTTTGAAGAGTAAATTAGTCCTGAGTGAAGTAGCTCACACAATAACATCCTGGCAGACAGGTTCAGTGCTAACTTTACCTCCCTCTCACCGCCTAAAAGGCCCATCTTTATACCGGAAGAATGCAAAGTTCCTGTAATCACAGCTGCACAGGTAAAAACCTCACTCTCCAAAGCCAAGAACACAGCATCCATAGGACCTGACAACATTCCAGGCTGCCTTCTACATGAACTACAGAATGAACTGGCACCCCACCCAAGTACCATGTTCAATCATAGCCTCACCTCAGGCTTTGTGCCCATTGAATGGCACACCGCGACAGTTATCCCACTCCACAAAGGGGGGGGGGGCACAACAGACCCCGGGAACTACCACCCCATTAGCCTGACGAGCCTCGTCTGCAAGGCCATGGAACTCAAACAAAAACATTGGAGATCTCCAAACTCTGGACCCCACACAGTTTGGGTTTGTAAAAGGCAGATCATGTCTCCTAAACCTGATAGACTTCGTTGAAGTAGTCACCAAAGCCATAGATGAGGGTAAGGTGGTTCACACAGCCTATCTAGATCTCGCCAAGGCGTTCAACACCATCCCCCACTCTGGAATTATAGATAAACTCACTAAACTAGGTATAAATCCCTATGTCACAAGATGGGTTGCCAACTGAATTACTGACAGAACCCACACTGTGAAAGTAGCAGACTCCAAATCAGACTTCAGACCAGTGAGAAGTGGAGTACCACAGGGTTCAGAGTCCTGGGTCCTCTCCTGTTTGACATCTACTTCTCTGAAGTACAGGCTAACACAGAAGGTCTTTGGCTAACTAAATTCGCAAATGACTGCAACTAGGAGCCATAATCGAAACTCCCAACGATGTGGACATTCTACAAAAGGGCCTCACTGAGACAGATGCCTGGTGTCAAAGACATGGGCTCAATGCCAAAAAGTGCATGGTCATCCCCTTTGGTAAAAACTCTGTACCCATGAACTACCACATAGGCGGTTAGTCTACTTAATACTGAAAGTGTGATAAGAGACCTTGGGGACACAGGTGGATAGTAGTCTCTCCTTTGATAATCACATCGCCACAGTGGTCAGAAAATCCTTCTACGTGGCACACCTCATCACAAAAGGTTTCTCATCCAGAAAAAAAGATGTCATTGTTCCCTTCTACTCATCACTCATTAGACCCATTATAGAGTACAACGCCTCTTTTGGTATGTACCTTACAAGACATCGACAACAACTGGAAAGGCTGCAAAAATACCTCACAAAGAGGATTACTGGCCTCAAACAGATGCCTTACGCAGACAGTCTCAAAAAACTCCAGCTTTACTTCGTCGCATATCGCCTGCTCAGAGGCGATCTCTGTATAACATATAAAGCTATGTCAAACCCAGAGATGTTGGACATGCTCCACTTAAAGAGATCCCAATCCCTCCGAGCTACACGCTCTAGGGACCTAAACCTGGTCACCACAAAAAACAGAACATGCTGGAGGGTAGATTCCTGTCCCAGAGACTTCCCATACTCTGGAACAGACTACCTATCTATGTCAAACAGAGCTCCTCATTAGCACTCAAGAAAAATCTTGATGACAGGATGGGTAATAGGAAATTCACCCAGGGGATCACTTCTGTGGTTCTGCTCGACAGGGGCACAGGAAAATAATTTTCTTCGGTGGTGAAAGCCAGGGTACCTTTTTGGCTAGGCTTGTATAGGCCCTAGGGCCAATAGCCTAGTACCTACCTATGAACCTAAATAGGAAAGGACCATAGGTATACAAGTAGTCAGAGGATCCTGCTTTTTCCATTGACACCACTTGGAGAATCTGTTCCATTTAGATACATAATTTGTCCTGGTACTAGATTTTCTGGCCTCCTACAGAACATTGAGTATGCCCTCCGGGTATAGGTGCCTGTAGGGGATTAGAACCCTATCACCGATAAGGTCAGTTTCAGATTGTTCACCTGGGGGTGTAGTAGGGATCCCCCATCCTGTGTGAGCAGGCCTATTCGGTGGGGTAACTTGTGATGACTGCCCTTGGCTAGTAGGTGGAGAAGGGAAAAACAATGCTGTCTTGGCCAAAAGGGGGTCACCAACAGGATTTTGGGTTTGTCCCTCTGTATTTTCAGGAGGACTTTCTGAATCAGAGTGAAGGAAGGGAAGGCATAGAGGTGCATGCCCTCAAAGGAAAGGAGAAGGCATCCACTTTCCAAGCTTGTGGATGTGGGTCCCTTGTGCATAATCTGGGCATCTGTCTGTTCTGGGGGGAAGCAAGAGATCTACTTGTGGAATACCCCACCTGTGGATAAGGTCCAGGAATACCTTTCGGTGAAACATCCATTCGTGAGAGGGAGCTGAAGTTCTGCTGAGTGCGTCTGCCATAACATTCTCTGTTGAGGGAATATACACTGCTACCAGGTGAATCAGTAGTACTGATGCTAGGTTCCATATATGGATGGCCAGGCTGCACAGAGGGTAGGACTTTGCCCCCCCCTGCTTGTTTTGTACCACAGGACAGTCATACTGTCTGTGATCACTTTCAGGAATCCTGGCTGAAGAGCGGATTTGAATGTTAGTAGGGCTAACAGTAGTGCCCTCACTTCCTTGATGTTGATATGGTCCTTTTGTCTTAGGCTGGACCATCTGCCTTGTACAGAGAACTGATTCTGGTATATTAGTAGCACTGCACCCCACCTCAAGTCCAATACATCTGTGGAGACCTGTTGTAGGTGGGCTGGAACCTGTGTGGGGGGGGGGGGGGTCCTTGGTCGAGGTGAAATGCTGATACTGACCATTGGAGTTACCTCTTCAGACACTGAAGCAGGGGAAGAGGGGAGTCCAGGGGTTGGGAGTGTTGGCTCCATATGTTTTTAGAATCCACTGGCTTTTTCACATTTGAATCTTGCCAGAGGCAACATGAGTATAAGGGATGCCATGTGGTCTAACATTCTTAGGCATTCCCAAGCTGGCAAGGAGTGGGTAAGGAGTTTTTTGATGTATAGACAAAGGTCTAGGATTCTTTGGTCTGGAATGAAGGCTTTCATTCTGTCTGTTCTGATCCTGCATCTCAAGAAAACCAGGTCCTGAGAGGGGTTCAGGTGAGACTTTTCGTGGTTTATGGTAAACCCTAATTGAGTTAGGGTGGAAATTACCTGCTGTAGGTGGAGTAAAAGGACTTGGTGGTCTAGATGAAGGACAAGCAGGTCATCTAGATATGGGTATATCTGTATACTTTGTGTCCTGCAGTGTGCAATGAAGGGCGCTAGACACTATGTGAACACTCGAGAAGTGGAGAGTCCAAAGGGCAAGGCAGAGAATTGAAAATGGCAAGAACATATTGCAAAGGGGAGGGATTTCCTGTAACCTGGATGTATAGGAATGTGCAGGTAGACATCCTTCAAATCCAGGACTACCATGAAAGCCTGTGTTGGTATGAGTGGTAACAGCATGGGTAAGGTAATCATTTTGAAGCTGGGTACCTTGAGAAAGAGGTTTAGGAAAGATAAGTCTAGAAATGGCCTCCATGGGCCATCTTTTCCTTGGTAGCAGGAACATTCTGGAACAGAAGCCTATGTTTCTTTGTGGGTAGGGTACCTGTTTTATTTTGCCCTGAGCTATAAGTTGTTGAATGTTGTTATTCAGGCCGACATGGTGCAAGTAGCAGAAACTAATACAATGGCTTATCCATTTAGAAATAGTCTGCTTTGATATAGCCTTCCCCCTCTGATCCTGCAGCAAATAACACCAGTAGTTGCTCAGACTTTTGTCCTGTTTAAGTAGAATCTTAGTTGTCTGTGTACATCCATTGAATGCAGAATCCACTCCCCCTTGTTCTGCGGATTTGGGAAAAAAGTTGGCAGGTGAATGGTCTGGTTAAGAGCCACACTGGATACCACCTTAGACATAAAAGGATTGGTCCTAAGGGCCACCCTGTCAGTGTAAAAGATAATGAAAGGCTCCACTGCCATGAGAGCCTGTAGTTCTTAAACCCTTCTAGCTGAAGTAACTGCCAAAAGAAAGGCAGTCTTCCAAGAAAGAAATTATATATCCGCAGTAGCTGCTGGTTCAAAAGGAGGTAGGGTAAGTTTTTCCAGCACAAAATTGAGGTCCCATGCAGGAGTTGGCGCTCTCCTGAGAGGCCTTAAATTTTTGGCCCCTCTGAGGTACTGTTTTAGCAGGCGATGAGAAAAGAGGGGAGGCTCTGCACTGTAAGGAGCAGAGATGGCAGAGGCATGGATTTTTATTGAAGAAAAAGATAGGTAGGCCCTTGAGAAGCATCTCGGTTAAGTATTGCAAAATCTGAGGTATATTGGGCTTTGCTGTGTCTATTCCTTGTGCTTGGTTCCAAGCACAGAATCGCTTCCATTTATCAGCATAAGATTTTCTAGTGCGAGGCCTTCTGGCCTACAAAATGACATCCATCACAGGTTTGCTGAGAGATGTGGTTGTTGAAAACAGTTGATTAGACATGCTGCAAGATTCAGAGTTTGGAGCAGACTGTGTAGAATTTGATAGTTATGCTGACACAATAGGTGAGGTGTTTGAGGCAAGTATCACGGAGGAAGGTGCGACATATTCCTCAGAAGCGGGTACCAGTGTTGGCGAGGCCTGTCCGGAGCAATTAGAATAATTTTTGTTTTTTCCTGTCTGACGTTTAGTAAGACCTTAGAGAGTAGAGGCAGAGGGGGAAGGGCATAGACTGATAGGCGTTTCCAGCTGAAGGATACAGCATCTACTTTCCATGCTTTTTTGTGATGAGTTCTTGTGCAGAATTTGTCAGACTGATAGTTTTGTGGACAAGCAAATAGATCTATGTCTGGGCACCCCCATTTTCGTGTTAACATGCTGAAGATTTCTGGATCCAGTTTCCATTCGTGCGGGTCCATAAGATTTATGCTTAGGTTGTCTGCCAGAGTATTTTGTTTTCCTGGCAGGAATTGAGCTTGAAGATGTATTTGGTAAGTCAAGGCTGTGTTCCACAAGGCCATGGCTAGTCTGCAAAGGGGGTAGGAGTGGGTACCCCCCTGCTTGTTTACGTACCACATAACTGTGGTGTTGTCCGTCTTTATCAGTAGTTGTCCTGGATGAAAAGAAGTCCTTGAAGGCTGTCAGAGTATTCTGTACAGCTAGCATTTTTTTCTGGTTGATATGTAGATGCATTTGGGGTTTGGGCTCCATTTGCCCTGAATGCATCTCCCTGCCAGATGGGCCCCAAGCATAGCCTGATGCATCTGTAGTTGGGGTTTGGGTGGTAGGGGGTAGAATGAATGACAGTCCCTGGTTTTGGTGACATGCCTCTGCCCACCAAAGAAACTCCTGTTGCAGGCAAGGGATGAGAGGAATCGTTTCCAGGCTGTGACAATGTTGACTCCATAAGCTGTTAAGGTACCATTAAAGTTTCCTCATATGCAGTCTCGCATATGGAATTAGTAGAATGCAGGATGCCATGAACCCGAAAGCCTGCAGAATTTGTCTTGCAGATAGCTGGGTTTCTGTTGCAACTTGTTTGAAGTATGTTGTCAACTGAATTTGTTTGTCTGGCATGAGGTAAGCCATCTGGGCAGTTGTATTCAAGCTTGCACCCAGGAATGTAATTATTTGAGAGGGTACCATTTGTGATTTATTTTCGTTTATGGTGTACCCTAGGCATGCTAGAAGCCTTTTTACAAACGTCAGATGCTGAAGAAGAGTGTGTCCTTGTCCTCTGCCTGAATGACACAATTGTCCAGATATGGATAAATGTGAATGTTTGTCTGCAAAATGCAATTACTGGTGCCAGACTCTTTGTAAAGACACTGGGCACAGTAGATAAGCCAAAAGGCAGTGCAGAAAATTGGTAATGCAAAAAGCCTGCTTTGAAGCGGAGGTATCTTCTGCAAGATTCCCTTATTGGGATATGCAGGTATGCCTCTAAAGTCTAGAGTTACCAACCAGGCATTCTTGCCTAGCATAGGCAGTAGCTGTTGTAAAGTCAGCATTTTGAATTTTGGAATGTCCAGGAACGTATTTAGAATGGATAAGTCCAGAATTGGATTCCATGTTTTGTCTTTTCTGGGTACCAGGAAAAGTCTTGAATAAAATCTTTGTCCTTTTTCCTTTTCTGGCACTGGTTGAATAGCCCCCATATCCATGAGGGACATGACTTGTTTCTGGGCCTCTGCCCACTGGTTTGGTGGCAGATCTAGCCATCCGTTTGGAATTGGCAACGTGTGGAAATGAAATCCGTACCCCTGGGATACCATGTTTAATACCCACTTGTCCTGGGTAATTAAATGCCAATTTTGAGCATGAAGTGCTAGTCCCCCCCCCCCCAAAGGGGCTGCCAAAAGATAAGTGCTTGGAGATGGCAGAGGAAAGTCACAGACTATTTACTGTAGGGTTGTGCTTTGTTACCTCCTGATTTGGAGGTGAAGGCACCCCACTGCTTTGACCTGTAAGATCCTTGTGATTAAAACCTGGAGCCATTGGAGCGTCTGGGCTTGCCCTGAGCGGCTCTGTTGGACACAGGAAAGGACCAATTCTTAGTAGGCCAGTGTCTGCTAAATCTGGGTGGCTGCACTTGCAAGAAATCTTTTACTGTTTGCATAGATTTAGCTTTGTCTGTCATCTTTTTTAAAACCTCTTCTGCCTTATTACCAAACAGACTGTCCTGCTGTAAAGGGGCATCCAACAATTTAGCTTTAACATGATCAGGCAGATTTTGCTCCTTGAGCCAAGTGCCTTCTTATCACAGATCCAGTTACGGCGGCCCTGCAAGAGGCCTCCAAGGATTCAAAAAGTACAGTTTTGTACCTACCATAAATGTAGATGCTCGAGTGCTAATACAGCTGCAGTCATAACAGATGGGTTCTCCTGCCGTCAGGCGGGTCCTCGGTCGGCCGAATTCCAAAGTCTAGGTCCGGCGTCGGTTGTCATCGCTTTCTTTCCTGACGTCAG
Source organism: Protopterus annectens (assembly GCF_019279795.1). Lineage (NCBI taxonomy): Eukaryota > Metazoa > Chordata > Ceratodontiformes > Protopteridae > Protopterus > Protopterus annectens. Next base: position 1,788,256,514 of record NC_056743.1, on the reverse strand, counting down.
TGCGACAGGGGTACATAAGACACAGCCGACGCCATTTTCTTCAGTCTTTCTTGCCCCAGATGTCAGGTGCCCCCAGAAGGAAGGCAATATATATATAAATATATATATATATATATATATATATATATATATATATATATATATATATATATATATATAAAATATATAATCATGCATTGCAATATAATCAAAAACCAGTAGTTGCAAGCAAATACACCATAGAAGGATAACCCAGTCAAGTTGTAAGATGAGGAGTTAGCCACTAGATCTGTACCCAGAGGGGAAGGAGGGAGGGAAACCTGGACTGCAGCTGTATTAGCACTCGAACATCTACATTTATGGTAGGTACAAAACTGTACTATGTTCATCGTGCATACAGCTGCAGTCATAACAGATGGGTAGAATCACAAAGCTACGCACAGGGTGGTAGGCACTAGGTGGAACTGGGAGGAGCCAGAATGCCCTGCAACACAGCAGTGGCAAAGCCTGCTCTAGTTTTGGAGAACAAAGGTAGGTGGTAGTGTTTAGTGAAGGTATGCACAGAACTCCAAGTGGCTGCCTCCAAAATATCTTTGGTAGGGACTCCTCTGAGGAAGGCTGCAGAGGTAGCTGTGGCCCTTGTGGAGTGGGATCTGATGCCTGCAGGTACAGATTTACCATGAAAGGAGTAACAAAACCATACGCAGTGGCCTATCCATTTTGAAATTGTCTGTTTGGAAATTGGCTTCCCTTGAGCTCCTACAGCATAGGACACAAAGAGTTGTTCTGATTTCCTGAAAGGCTTTGTTCTGTCCAAATAGTAGCGTAGCTGTCTATGGATGTCTAAGGAATGTAGCAGCCTTTCCCCTTTGTTTTGAGGATTGGGGTAAAAGGTAGGCAAGTGTATGGCCTGATTTAAAGCTACCCTGGATACTACCTTAGGCATAAATGACGGGTTGGTTCAGGAAACCCTGTCCTGATGGAAGATGAGAAAGGGCTGCACAGCCATGAGGGCTTGTAGTTCCGAAACCCTACGAGCTGAGGTAATGGCCAGAAGGAAAGCTGTTTTCCAGGACAAATATTGCAAATCTGTTGAGGCAGCTGGTTCAAAGGGAGGTAATGTTAATTTTTCTAGGATGTAATTAAGATCCCAGGCTGGTATTGGTTGTTTCCTTGGAGGTCTTATATTCTTAGCCCCTCTGAGGAACTGACTTAAGAGTGGATGGGAGAATAAGGGTGGATCAGTGTTGTATTCTGCAGAAATGGCTGAGGCATGGATTTTGATGGAGGAAAATGAAAGTCCACTGTTCAACAGCTCAGCTAGATACTGTAATATCCGAGGTAAATTCAGTTTTCTAGGATCCTGGCCTTTTTTCTCATTCCAAGCGCAAAACCGTTTCCATTTTGCGGAGTAAGCCTTTCTAGTAGATGGCCTTCTGGCCTCCAAAATGACATCCTGCACCTCCTTGGAGAGTAGGGTCTGTTGTGGTGTCAAGGAATTTTCCATGCAGCCAGATTGAGTGTTTTCAGCTGACTGTGAAGAGTTTTGTAGCTGTGCTGTGTCAGTAGAAGAGGCATTAGAGGTAGGGTCCAGGGAGGAGAATGTGTTAGGCTCCTCAGGAGTGGGTACCAGTGTTGTCTTGGCCAGTCTGGAGCAATCAGTATCATCTTCGGTCTGTCTGCTCTTGCTTTCAAGAGCACCTTGGGCAGAAGAGGCAAAGGTGGGAAGGCGTAAACTGTCCGTGCTGCCCAACTGAAAGAAAGGGCGTCCACTCTCCAGGCCTTTGGATGGAATGTCCTTGAGCAGAATTTTGTCAATTGATGATTCCTGTGGGAGGCAAAGAGATCTATGTCTGGCCTTCCCCACGCTTGGATTATCTTTGTAAACACTTGAGGATGCAACTTCCATTCGTATGGTCTGTCATATTTCTGCTTAGATTGTCTGCCAGCGTGTTTTCCAAACCTGGCAGGTACTGTGCTTGAAGTTCGATTTGCCATTCCAGAGCCAAGTTCCAAAGTGACATGGCCAGCCTGCACAGGGGGTATGAATGTGTTCCTCATTGTTTGTTTATGTACCACATTACTGTGGTGTTGTCTGTTCTTATCAATAATTGCCCTGGATGCAGGAGGTCCTTGAAAGCTGTAATTGCATTTATCACTGCTAGCATTTCCTTTTGATTGATGTGAAGGTGCTTTTCCTTTTGGGACCATTTGCCCTGAATGCACCTGTCTGTCAAGTGTGCCCCCCAGGCGTAGTCTGAGGCGTCTGTTGTGAAGACTTGATTTGCTTGAGGCTTGCAGAATGGAAGACCTGTGTTTGGCATGCTTGGGCCCACCACAGAAATTCCTTTTGCAAACATGGGATTAGTGGTATTATTGTTTCCAAACTGTGGCTGTGTTGAGACCATAGGTTTTTTTAGGTACCATTGAAGTTTCCTCATATGCAACTTTGCACATGGGATTAGAAGAATGCAAGATGCCATGAAGCCCAGAGCCTGCAGGATTTTCCTTGCAGTTAGCCTGGTACAATTTGCTAGTATTTTGAAGTACTGAGTTAGTTGCCCCTGTTTTTCTGGCATAAGATAGGCCATCTGGGTGTTTGTGTCCAAGTTGGCACCCAGGAAAATTATTTTCTGAGATGGTGTTAGCCTGGATTTCTCTTTGTTGACTGTGTATCCCAGAGAATTCAATAACCGTGTTACATAAGCCAGATGTTCCAGAAGTATGTGTTTGCTGTCCGCTTGGATCAGGCAATCGTCCAAATAAGGGTAAATTTGTATCCCTTGAAGTCTGCAGTAGGCAATTACTGATGCCAGGCATTTCGTGAATACTAAGGGCGCAGTAGATAAGCCAAAGGGCAATGCAGAGAATTGATAGTGGATTGAACCTGCAAGAAATCTGAGGTATCTTCTGCAGTTTTGTCTGATTGGGACATGCAGGTATGCCTCCTTGAGGTCCAATGTTACCAGCCAAGACTCCTTGCCCACCATGGGAAGAAGCTGCTGTAAGGTGAGCATCTTGAATTTTGGAAAGAGTAGAAATGTGTTTAGGATGGCTAAGTCCAAAATGGGTCTCCAATCGGTTCCCTTCCTTGGTACCAGGAATAGTCTGGAATAAAAACCTTGACCTTGTTCGCGAGTAGGTACCTCTTGAATAGCTTTCATGACCATGAGCTTTGAAATTTGTATTTGAGCCTCTGCCCTTTGATTGTGTGGCAGGTTCGGCATGCCTCTCATTTTTGGAAGAGTGTGAAAATGAAATCTGTAGCCTCTGTTTATAATGTCCAGGATCCATTTGTCTGTTGTGATAATATGCCAATTTTTTTGAAAATAAGGCCAGCTTTCCTCCCAAGGGTGCTGCCAGTTGAGACTTGCTTGGCATGCAAAGGGGAAAGTCATTGGGTTTGTTTCCTGTATTGTTGTGCACTGTCTTCACCACCTCTTGGTGCTGGAGTTTGCCATTGTCTGCCTCTATATGATCCTTGAGATTGTCCTCTGCCCCTTGTGCGCCTGTATCTACCTCTTTGGGGCTTGTCCGTGGCTGGAAAGGACCAGTTTTTTGAAGGCCAATTTCTGCTAAAACGTGGTGGTTGTACCTGTAGAAAAGCTTTGACAGTTTGCATAAATTTAGCTTTTTCTTCCATTTTCCGTAGCATCTCCTCAGCATTAGTACCAAATAATACATCCTTTTGTAAAGGAGCATCTAATAGTTTAGCTTTAACACAAGTCAACACAACTAGAATTACAAATTCTGCAGGTAACTGCCTTTTCTCCAACTCAGTAGGCAAAATATGGAATAACCTCCCCTCACACATTACCTCTCTAGGCTCCTTTCATCTTTTTAAAAAACAACTTCTTTTACATCTGAACAACTTCTGGCTCTGCTCTTGTACCAATCCAGACTAATCTACTATCTTCATTCTACTATCATATTTCCTCATTTCAAAACTGCAACCTTTCTCTGTGATCACAAATGACTTAATGAATGTACTGTTACTACTGTTCTCATATAAAAAAAAAAAAAAAAAAAAAAGGGTAAAGAATTAATGCCTTTCTCAACACGTAGATAGCACTATGTGTTTTTTATTACTTGATCTAGACTAATATGTATGCATTGTTGCTCACTGTCTGTGTCACAGGCATTTATTGTAAATGTTTAATTTTCTATAACCTTGCTTTAATCTGTGGAGCTTTTCTCCCCGGGCCTCCACTGAAAATGGAAATTATCCAGCTGGACTAGCCCGGTCAACAAATGTAAAATAAAATAAATAAAAATAAAACATGATCAGGCAAGGTTTGTTCCCTAAGCCAGGCATGTCTACGAATGACTGATCCTGTAACAGCAGCTCTACTTGAGGCCTCTAGAGCATCATAGCCACATTGTAAGGTGTGTTTACCCACTTGTTCTGCACTATGCATCATATCCTGCCACTCCTTCAAATCTGGTTGTTCAGGTTGTGACATTTTATTCCTTAATTGTGATAACAGAAACTGCTGATATTTACGCATATGGAACTGACAATTTAAGGCACTCATGGCTAGGGTGGCAGAGGTATATACCTTTTTTCCCCACCTTTCTAAGGATCTAGACTCTCTTTCGGAAGGTAATGGATTCTTAGCAGTAGAGGCCTTCATTCCCTTGGGGCCTTGAGAAATGGTTTCAGGGTCAGCATTATGGCTTTTGTAAAGAAATTGGTGTGAGTTAGGAACTCTGTAGTACCCATCAGGCTTGACTGGGGCAGGAGGCAGGGAATCCGGATTAAGGCAAGCCTCCGAGTAAACATCATCAAGTATGTCCAAGACAGGAGGTATCGCCAGAGGTCTGTGCTGAGGTAGCAAAAGAAATTCCCTAAGTCTTTTCTTGGAATCTGAAAAATCTTGGCCTTCCCAATGGAAGTGTTCCCTCAAGGTATGCAAGCTTTCCCCGAAAGAAAAATCCTCTGGGGGAGATACAGAAGGAATGGACTGCTCTGCATCAGAATCTTCAAAATGGGAGTACGAGTGTTCCTCTTCATCAGAATGTTCTGAAATAATGGAGCCCTGGTCAGAAGAGAGAGAATCTTCCTCCACTCTGGGTCTCTTGTCCGGAGGGGGTTGGGAACCCCTGATAAGAGTAATTAAATCCTCAGCCATTTTGAGCATCTGCTTTTTAGGCATGGGACCTGGAGATGGGCCCTGTGCAACAGGCCTCTTGGGATGCATGGCTGATTTGGACTTAGTAAAGGCCTTTATGGAAAAGGAAGATGAGGGTCTAAAGACACCATATGGGTGGAAGTGGACCTGTCCACATTAAGAGGCTCAACACTCACAGTGGCTTCGGTAGCTGTAGTCAGGGTATGGGCCGAGGCACCTGCGGTCTCGGTTACAGAAGACACAGCCAGAGAAGTGTCGTCGGTAGTCAGGGGCTGCGTAGGCGCCTCGCTGAGAACCGGACCACGTGTAGCCGGTTTTGGCGTGGTGTCGGTGGAGACCGTGGACCTCGCGTGTCGGTCTGTGTCCTTGCGTTTTTTTGGACAAAACGGTAGTCTGAGTCTCCGACGTCATTTTATAATCAAAAGCTTTACATAAAAGTGCTGGGCGAACTCCGCCCAACGCTTAATAGTGCGTTTATTGAAAGTAGCACAAAAGCGACAGCCCGAGACGTCGTGGTCTGGGCCTAAACAAGGTATACAGAGGGAATGGAAATCCTTATGCGGTATTTGCTTCCCACAAGAAATACAATTGTTAACTTTGTCTGACATCGGTCTGAGGCAAGAAAAGTTTCTAACGGGTACTTAGCTTTAAAGAAGACTTGGTTTCCAAATTTTCGTAATTTCAGGAGCTGGCCGACCGGCACTTGCGAACTGCTTCTGCTTGGCACAGCGGCAAAAAGACTGAAGAAAATGGTGTTGGCTGTGTCTTATATACCCCTGTCGCACTGACGTCAGGAAAGAAAGCGACGACAACTGACGCCAGACCTAGACTTTGGAATTCGGCCGACCGAGGACCCGCCTGACGGCAGGAGAACCCATCTGTTATGACTGCAGCTGTATGCACGATGAACATCCACAATGCAAAGTATGCTTTTCAACCTGTTCTGCTGAATGCAATCAATCCTGTAACTCTCTTTTCCACACAATCAGAAATCAACATCATTTTCTTTCAGTAAGCCCATAACATGCTGTTGATATTTAAGCATATGAAAAGTACAGTTTTGTACCTACCATAAATGTAGATGTTCAAGTGTTCACCCTGCTGCAGTCATCACACTTAAGTTATGGCGGTCCCGCAGTCGGCCGGAATTCCAAAGTCTTGGTTCGGCATCGGTTGCTGTCACTTCTTCCCTGACGTCAGTGCGCCAGGGGTATAAATAATGCATCAGACGCCATTTTATTCAGTTTTTCTTGCCCCAGATGTCAGGTGCCCCCAAAAGGGTGGCCAGTAATTAGTACCAATTTAATAAATTTTAGCACAAACACAAAATTCCTCCAGCTATAAGCAAATACAAAAGGAAGGTATTGTAGAGATTTAGCCAGTTAGATCAGAGGGGATGGAGGGAGGGTAACCTGGACTGCAGCAAGGTGAACACTCTAACATCTACATTTTTGGTAGGTACAAAAAGTACAGTTTTGTACCTACCATAAATGTAGATGTTCGAGGATCCCCATTGCTGCAGTCCTTACTATAGGGTAGTCCGCTGTCCAGTCGGCCCGAATACCAGAGTATATGGCTGACGTCGGTCAGGGCGCATTAGACTGACGTCAGTACGTCAGGGTACTAATGCGCATGACCGACGTCATATCCTCAGTCTTTTCTTGCCCCAGATGTCAGAAGACCCTAAAAAGACAAGGCCCAAAATACCTGCACCAAAAATATGTACAATATATACAAGAATATATACAAAAATATCAGCATGTAACCTCACCTACACAACCACCCCTAAACACAGAGGGAAGGAGGGAGGGTAAATTGGACTGCAGCAATGGGGATCCTCGAACATCTACATTTATGGTAGGTACAAAACTGTACTATGTTCTTCGCCCCATTGCTGCAGTCCTACTATTGGGTAGAATCCCAAAGCAGAGGTAAGGGAGGCTGGCAAATCATAAAGAAGCAGGAGCTGACAACATGCCTTGCAAAACAGCTGTGGCAAAACCAGCCCTAGACTTAGAGTAGATAGGAAGGTGATAATGCTTAGAGAAAGTATGCACTGAACTCCAAGTAGCTGCTTCCAAAATATCCTTAGTTGCCACCCCTTAGAAATGCTGTTGAAGTGGCAGTAGCCCTAGTGGAATGAGGCCTAATCCCAGCTGGAATCTCCTTGCCATGATGGGAATAACAAAATGCAATGCAAAAGCCAATCCACCTAGAAATAGTTTGTTTTGACACAGGCTTGCCCTGAACTCAAAGCAAAAGAAACAAACAACTGCTGAGACTGCCTAAAATCCTTAGTCCTGCTTAAATAATAACGCAATTGCCTGTGTACATCTAAAGTGTGCAAAATCTTTTCCCCTTTATTTTGGGGGTCTGCATAAAAAGTAGGCAAATGAATAGTTTGGTTTAAAGCCACACTAGAAACCACCTTAGGCATAAAGGAAGGATTAGTACGTAATGATACCCTATCCTTATGGAAAATCAAAAAGGGCTCTACTGCCATAAGGGCCTGCAACTCAGACACCCTTCTTGCAGAAGTAATAGCCAACAGAAAAGCAGTCTTCCAGGACAAATATTTCAATTCAGAAGTAGCCGCAGGCTCAAAAGGTTGTAGAGTAAGTTTTTCCAACACAAAATTGAGATCCCAAGCAGGAGTAGGAGCTCGTGGGGTCTTATATTCTTTGCCCTCTAAGAAACTGCTTGAACAAAGGATGCGAAAACAATGGTGGGTCACAATCATAGTGAGCTGAAATTGCTGCAGCATGAATCTTAATGGAAGAGAAGGACAAACCTTTGTCCAATAACTCAGTAAGATATTGAAGAGCCACACTCAAATTAGGCTCAGAAATCTCCAAATTCTTTGCTGTACTCCAAAATAAAAATCTCTTCCATTTTTCTGCGTACACTTTCCTTGTACTAGGTCTTCTAGCTTCCATAATCACATTTAAAACTTGTTGAGGAAGTTGAGACCTGCTGTGTTTCAACACAGAATATGCCAGGCTGTTAGATGAAGAGAGTGAAGCTTGACATTGAGCAGATGACCGTCCTTCTGAGATAACAGATGAGGAATCAGAGGTAAAGGCCATGGAGGCTTCTTTGCCAGACTCGTAGTAGTGGGTACCAGTGTTGCCGAGGCCAATCTGGAGCTATCAAAATCATCCTTGGCCTGTCTTGTCTGACCTTTAATAGTACCTTTGGAAGAAGAGGCAGAGGTGGAAAGGCATACACATGAAGGTTTTTCCAACTGAAAGACAGAGCATCCACTTTCCAAGCTGTGTGATGAAACCCCTTTGTGCAATACTTTGGCAGCTGGTGGTTTAGTGGAGAAGCGAACAGATCTATGTCTGGAGTTCCCCATGACACTGTCAATTTCTGAAATACATGAAGATCCAGTTTCCACTGTGGGGATCCATGATTTGTCTGCTTAACACATCTGCTAAGGAGTTCTGTGCTCCGGCAGCAACCTTGCCTGAAGAGTTAGTTGCAAGCTTAGCGCAGTCTGCCATAAAATCATTGCTTGCCTCCATAGAGGATAAGAATGTGTTCCCCCTTGCTTGTTGATGTACCACATGACAGTTGTGTTGTCTGTTAGAATCAACACCTGCCCTGGAAGAAGTAACTCCTTGAAAGCCATTAATGCAAACTGGACTGCTAACATCTCCTTCATGTTGATATGTAGATGCTGTGGTCTGGCAGGCCACTTGTCTTGTATCCACTTTCCATTTAGATGAGCTCCCCAAGCAATGTCCGAGGCATCTGTCGTTAAAATCTGACTCGCCTCTGGCGGGTCACAGAGAGTCCCTTGTTTAGGTGACATTCCTGAGCCCACCACAAAATTCTTTTTGAAGGCAAGGTATTATTTGAATGACAGTGTCCAAATCCTGGCAGTGCTGTGTCCATACATTTTGAGATACCATTGTAGCTTCCTCATATGCAGTTTGGCATTGGGAAGCACCAGAATACAAGATGCCATGAACCCTAATGCTTGAAGGACTGTCCTTGCAGTCAGCACGGACTGATGAGATAGTTGATGGAAGTAAAGTGATAGACCCTTTTGTTTGTCCGGGGTTAAAAGGCCATCTGGGCTGCTGTATTCAGTCTCACACCCAGAAAGCACATGTCTTGAGAGGGTACTAGACTGGACTTTATTTCGTTCACAGAATACCCTAGGCATCTTAGCACTGCTATAACATATTCCAGATGCTGTAGAAGGTCTTCCTTTTCTTGAGCCAGAATCAGGCAGTCGTCCAAGTAAGGATAGATTTGAATTCCTTGTAGCCTGAAGTAAGCTATCACTGGAGCCAGAACCTTTGTGAATACTCTGGGCAGTAGATAAGCCAAAGGGCAATGCAGAGAACTGATAATGAGAATTTCCAGCTCGAAACCGCAGATACTTCCTGCAACTTAGCCTTATAGGCACATGAAGGTAAGCTTCCTTGAGATCTAAAGTTACCATCCAGTGATCTTTGCCCAGCAGAGGTAAAAGCTGTTGTAACGTCAACATCTTGAACTTGGGAATGTCCAGATAAGTGTTGAGGAGAGATAAATCCAAAATTGGTCTCCACGTGTTCCCCTTCTTTGGTACTAGGAACAGGCGAGAATAAAATCCTAGGCCCCTTTCTGATACAGGAACTGGCTGAATGGCCCCCATCTGGAGTAACTGAGAAATTTGCTTGTGAGCCTCTTTTCTTTGTGGAGGAGGAACGTCTGGCATGCCTTTGAAAGGAGGCATTGTATGGAAATAAAACCTGTAACCGTGGTGAATGATATCCAACACCCATCTGTCTTGAGTAATTAAATCCCAATTTTCTTTGAAAAGAGACAGTCTTCCTCCCAAAGGAGCTACCAGACGAGAATCTACTGGCAGCTGAAAAGGCAGGTCATTGGGTCTGTTTACGAAAGGACTGACCCCTGCCCTCACCAGAAGTCTGAGCAGGTGAACTCCTGTTCTAGGCCTAAAAGAACCTTGAGCTCTGCCCCTACCACGTCTAGACCTACCCCTAGACTGGGAATCATAAGCAGGATATGTCCACCCCTTAGCAGGCCAATTTCTACTAAACTTCGGTGGCTGCACCTGCAAAAATCTTTAACAGTTTGCATAGACTTAGCTTTGTCCTCCATTTTCTTTAAAACTGCTTCCACAGGCGAACCAAACAACACATCAGACTGTAAAGGAGCATCCAAAATCCTTGTCTTAACATGCTCAGCTAAATTCTGATCCCTCAACCAGGCATGCCTGCGAAGAACAGAACTAGTGGCAGCCACCCTCGAGGAGGCCTGTACAGCATCAAAACCGCATTGCAAAGAATGCTTACCCACTTGTTCAGACACATGAACCAAATCCAGCAACTCTTTACACTCAATACCTTCCGCCAAAGCATCCACCTTAGATTTCAATTGTGAAAGGAGATAAGTTTGATATTTTAGCATGTGAAACTGACAATTCACGCTCTCATGGCTAGAGTGGAAGAAGTATACACTTTCTTTCCCCACCTATCCAAAGCCCTTGCCTCTTTATCAGTGGGAACAGGATTTTTAACCACAGAGGCCTTAACACCTTTAGGCCCTGGAGAAACAGTTTCTGGGTCGCCCTAGGACTCTTAAACAAATACTTATGAGCTTCAGGCACCCTATAGTACCTATCGGGTTTAACAGGAGCAGGAGGCAAAGAGTCAGGGTTCAGGAAGCCTCTGCAAAACATCTTCCACCACATTCAACACAGGAGGTATAGCTAAGGGCCTATGCTGGGGTAAAACAAGAATTCCCTAAGCCTTTTCCTGGAATCAGAGTAATCCTGGCCTTCCCATTTAAAGTGCTCCCTCATGGAATGCAGAGTCTCTGAAAATGAGAAATCCTCAGGAGGAGAAGCTGTAGGAGTGGAATCATCCACATCAGAATCAGAATAAGGAGGATACTCCTGCAAATCTTCCACAGAAGACTCAGAAGCCTCTGAACACTGTTCAAAACTAACAAACTCGGTTCCACCCTGGGCCTCTTATCAGGAGGGGCATAGAACCTCTAATCATAGTAATCAAATCTTCTGCCATTTTAAGCATATGTTTCTTAGGTACAGAACCCGAAATGCTAGGAGAAGCCCCCACTGAAGCTGAACTTGGCCTACCTCTCAAAGAAGTTTTGGCAACAGAAGGAGAGGCTCTAACTACCTTGGGAAGAGGGAAGAACAGTTACCTGCGAAGCCCCTCAGCCTGGCCTACATCCTGAGAAGGCACATCCTGTAACAGTAAAGTTTCTGCCTGAGACTCCAAAGAAACTCCTGGCAAAACCTCTGGCTCCACTGAGCCTTCTAAAGAACCGACGTCCGGGACTGCGGTTCATCAACCCTAGGCTTCGCTGTTTTGTCCTTGCGCTTCTTGGGCCAGCGGGCGTCGGAACATCCGTCGGCATTTTATAATTGCAACGCTTCCCAAACACTAACCTAGCACAGTCTAATCGTCTCTTAATAGTGCGTTTGTTAAACCTAGCACAAGAGGCATCCAACAACGCGTCGTGCTCAGGCCCTAAACAAGGTATACACAAGGTATGGTAATCCCTATGAGGTATCTGTTTCCCACAAGAAATACAGTTATTCACTTTTTCTGACATCCGGTTAAATACTGAGGCAAGAAAAACCAAAATGTTCCCCAACGGGGTACTTAGCCAACTCTGATTCGGTCTGAAACTCCGGCTTCGGAAATATTTCAGAACGCCAACCTGCACTCGCAAAACTGCTTCTGCATCGGACCATGCGGCAAAAAAGACTGAGGATATGACGTCGGTCATGCGCATTAGTACCCTGACATACTGACGTCAGTCTAATGCGCCCTGACCGACGTCAGCCATATACTCTGGTATTCGGGCCGACTGGACAGCGGACTACCCTATAGTAAGGACTGCAGCAATGGGGAACGAAGAACATCTGTACTATGTTCATCGTGTTACCCTGCTGCAGTCATCACACTTGGGTAGAATCCCAAAGCTAAAGATGGGTGGAGGAGTCAGAGGGTTAGAGGAGGCTAGAAGGCCCTGCAGAACTGCAGTGGCGAAGCCAGCCCTAGTCTTAGAGTAAAGTGGTAAGTGGCAGTGTTTGGTAAAGGTGTGTACTGAACTCCAAGTTACAGCTTCCAAAATCTCCTTGGTTGGAACCCCCCTGAAAAAGGCTGTAGATGTAGCTGTTGCCCTGGTGGAATGGGGCCTAATGGTAGCAGGAACTGGTTTTCCATGATGGGTGTAGCAAAAACGAATGCAATATCCTATCCATTTGGAAATGGTTTGTTTTGATATAGCCTTCCCTTGTGAAGCTGTAGCATAGGATACAAAGAGCTGGTCAGATTTTCTGAAAACCTTAGTTTTACCCAAGTAGTAACATAGTTGCCTGTGAATGTCCAAGGATTGCAGGAGTCTTTCTCCTTTGTTCTGTGGATTTGGGAAGAAGGTGGGCAAGTGGATGGTTTGATTTAAAGCCACACTGGAAACCACCTTAGGCATGAAGGAAGGATTAGTTCGTAGAGAGACTCTGTCTTGATAGAAAATGAGGAAAGGTTCCACTGCCATTAGTGCCTGCAGCTCTGAGACTCTTCTGGCTAAAGTTATTGCTAGCAGCAGAGCAGTCTTCCATGATATAAACTGTAGATCTGCAGAGAAAGCTGGTTCAAAGGGAGGTAGCGTTAGTTTTTCCAGAACAAAATTGAGGTCCCATGTTGGTGTAGGTGCTCTCCTGGGGGGCCTAATGTTTTTTGCCCCTCTGAGGAACTGCCTTAGAAGTGGATGTGAAAATAAGGGTGGGTCCGTGTTGTAGTGAGCTGAAATAGCTGATGCTTGGATTTTAATGGAAGAAAAAGAAAGTCCTTTGTGCAACAACTCAGTTAAATACTGTAGAATCTGAGGCATGTGAGGCTGAAGTGTATTTTGGCCTTTAGCTTGGTTTCAGGTGCAAAACCTTTTCCATTTGTTCGAGTAGGCCTTTCTGGTGCTGGGCCTCCTAGCTTCCAGAATAACATCCATAACTGCTTGGGATAAAGGAGCTGGCTGGATGGTTAGGTGATCTGCCATGCAACCAGATTTAAGGTTTTGAGCTGGCTGTGTAGAATCTGATTGTTTTGCTGTGTGAGCAAATGGGCAATTTTGGGTACCAGTGCTGGCGTGGCCATTCTGGGGCTATGAGTATCAGTCGTGGTCTCTCCTTTCTGACTTTCAGAAGCACCTTTGCGAGGAGAGGCAATGGAGGGAAGCCATATACTGTCAGGTTTTTCCAACTGAATGAGAGTGCGCCCACTTTCCAAGTTTGATGGTGAAGTGTTCTTGTACAAAATTTTTTCAGCTGATAGTTTTGGGGGCTAGCAAACAGGTCTATGTCTGGAAGGCCCCATTTTTGAGTTATCATTGTAAATACTTGTGGATCCAGTTTCCACTCGTGAGGATCCATGATGTTTCTGCTGAGGTCGTCTGCCAATGTGTTCTTTTTTCCTGGCAGGAATTGAGCTTGTAACTGAACTTGGTAAGCCAGTGCTGTGTTCCACAAGGTCACTGCTTGCCTGCATAGAGGGTAGGAGTGTGTACCCCCTTGTTTGTTTATGTACCACATTACTGTGGTGTTGTCCGTCCTTATTGTAAGTTGTCCTGGATGTAATAGGTTCTTGAAGGCTGTCAGAGCATTCTGTACAGCTAGCATCTCTTTTTGATTGATGTGCAGATTCCTTTGATCTGCAGTCCATATGCCTTGAACGCACTGTCCTGCCATGTGTGCACCCCAGGCTTTGTCCGATGCATCTGTTGACATAGTTTGCCTGGCTGGGGGCAAGGTGAAAGGCTGACCCTTGTTGAGGTGACATGCCTGTGACCACCATAGAAACTCCTGTTGTAAGCAGGGAATGAGAGATATCATTGTGTCCAAGCTGTGGCTGTGTTGAGACCATACGCTTTTTAGGTACCACTAATTTCCTCATATGCAGCTTTGCAAATGGTATTAGTAGAATGCAAGATGCCATGAAGCCCAAGGCCTGCAGAATTTTTCTTGCAGGAAGTTGGGTCTTTGTTGCCATTGTTTTGAAATATTGAGTCAGTTGTAGTTGTTTGTCTGGCGTCAGATAAGCCTTCTGGGCCGTTGTATTCAAGCTGGCACCCAGGAATGTCATATTTTGTGAGGGTACTAGTTTTGATTTCTTTTCGTCTACTGTGTACCCTAGGCAACTTAGAAGATGTTTTACAAAAGCCAGATGTTGTAAGAGGATGTCCTTGCTTTCTGCTTGGATGAGGCAGTCGTCCAGGTATGGATATATTTGAATTCCTCTTTGTCTGCAGTATGCAATTACTGGTGCCAGGCATTTTGAGAAGACCCTGGGCACAGTGGATAAGCCAAAGGGCAGTGCAGAGAATTGGTAATGGGTTGAACCTGCAATGAAACGGAGGTATCTTCTGCAACTTTGTCTGATAGGGACATGCAGGTATGCCTCCTTGAGGTCCAACGTTACTAGCCATGCTTTCTTGCCCAACATGGGAAGAAGCTGCTGCAGCGTTAGCATCTCGAATTTGGGTACTTGTAAGAAGGTGTTTAGAATTGAAAGGTCCAGAATTGGTCTCCAGGCATTGTCCTTTCTGGGGACTAGAAAGAGTCTTGAGTAAAATCCTTGGCCTTGCTCCCTTGTAGGTACCCAGTTGAATGGCTCTCATGTCCATGAGAGCTGTAATTTGCTTTTGTGCCTCTGCCCATTGATTATGTGGCAGGTTTGGCATTCCTCTTTTCATTGGCAAGGTGTGGAAATGGAATCTGTATCCTCGTGAAATTATATCTAGGACCCATTTGTCCTTTGTGACAATGTGCCAGTTGTCTGAAAAAAGTGCGAGTTGTCCTCCCAAGGGAGCTGCCAAGAGAGTGTTGCTTGGCCTGATGAGGTGTAAGTCATTGAGTTTGCCTTCTAGCAGTTTGGTGCCTGTCTTCTCCTCCCTTCTGTGTTGCAGTGCCCCATTGTCGAGGTCTGTATTGGGCTTGTGGTTGTCCTCTGCCTCTTGGACGTCTGTATTTATCCCTCTGTGGTCTGTCAGTAGCTGGAAAGGACCAATTTTTTGTTGGCCAATTTCTGCTGAAGCGAGGGGGCTGTACCTGTAGAAAGTCTTTGACTGTCTGCATAGATTTTGCCTTATCCTCCATTTTCTTTAAGACTACTTCTGCTTTAACTCCAAATAGAACATCCTGCTGTAAGGGAGCATCTAGAAGCTTTGCTTTAACATGATCAGGCAGAGTTTGTTCCTTTAACCAAGCATGTCTACGTATAACAGAGCCAGTGACAGCTGCTCTGCAGGAAGCCTCTAAGGAATCAAACCCACATTGTAAAGTATGTTTGCCCACCTGTTCAGTTGCATGCAACAGATCCTGCATTTCTTTCAATTCAGACTGTTGAGGGAGTGTGCTCATTTTTTGTCTTAACTGAGACATTAGAAACTGCTCTCATAGCTAGAGTGGCTGAGGTCTAAACCTTTTTCCCCCACCTGTCAAGTGCTCTGGAGTCCCTTTCAGAGGGCACAGGATTTTTTGCCATAGAAGCCTTAGCCCCTTTGGGACCCTGGGAGATAGTCTCTGGATCAGCAACAGGGCTTTTATAAAGGAATTTGTGGGAGTCAGGCACTCTATAGTATCTGTCTGGTTTGGCTGAAGCAGGAGGCAGAGAATCTGGGTTCAAACTAGATTCTAAGTAAACATCATCCACAATATCTAAAACTGGGGGGATGGCAATGGTTTGTGCTGGGGGAGTAAAAGAAACTCGCTGAGCCTTTTCTTAGAGTCAGAGTAGTCCTGACCTTCCCAGTGAAAATGTTCCCTCATAGTGTGTAAAGTTTCCCCAAAGGAGTAATCTTCAGGAGGAGAAGCTGAGGGAATAGAATCCTCAGCATCAGAATCTTCATAAGGGGAAAAGGAGTAATCTTGGACCTCAGAGGAGCCTGAGGAAATGTTCAGAGGAGGCATAATCTTCCTCTTGTCTAGGCCTTTTGTCGGGTGGGGGTTGGGAACCCCTGATTAAAGAGATCAAATCTCCAGCCATTTTAAGCATCTGTTTCTTAGGCAAGGGGCCTTGAACTGGAGACTGAAGTGCAGTCTTTTTAGGTTTAATAAGAGTCTTTAGCTTAGGATACGTTTTTATGGTGAGCGTCGTCGGTCTGAAGATGCCTTCAGAAACCAAAGGTGTTTCTGCAGCACCGACATCTCTTTCTGTAGTGTCGTCGGTAGGGGCTAAACAAGATGGCTGCATCAGCCTAGCACTCTCAGCCAAAGGCTCCGAAGCAGTCCTGGGTTCCAAATCTGCGGTAGTCAGGGGCTGCGCCGGAGCCTCACTGAAGACCGATGAACCGGAGACCTGTCCAGCCGAGGCCTCGGAGTCAGGCTTGGGTCTAGGCTGCCTGTCCTTATCCTTGCGTTTTTTGTGCACGCCGGTAGTCGGTTGCTCCGACAGCATCATATAGTTAAATTTTCTACCGAAGTAGTGTCGTGCGAAATCAAAGCGTCTCTTTATAGTACGCTTATTAAACCTAGCACAAAAACGACAACCAGTGACGTCGTGGTCTGGGGCTAGGCAAGGTATGCAGTAAGAATGAAAATCCTTATGAGGTATTTGCTTCCCACAAGAAATACAATTGTTAACTTTTTCTGACATCGGTCTGTGGCAAGAAAAGTTTCCCCAACGGGGTACTTCGCTTTATTGAAGACTTTGGATCTGAAATTCGACTTCAAAAATCTCAGGAGTCGGCCGACCGGCACTTGCGAACTGCTTCTGCTTCGGGCACCGCGTGGCAAGAAAGACTTAAGAAAATGGCGTCGGATGCATTATTTATACCCCTGGCACACTGACGTCAGGGAAGAAGCGACAGCAACCGATGCCGGACCAAGACTTTGGAATTCCGGACGACTGCGGGACCGGCAGGATAACCCAAGTGTGATGACTGTAGCAGGGTAACACGATGAAAGTACAGTTTTGTACCTACCATAAATGTAGATGTTAGAGTGCTAATACAGCTGCAGTCATAAAGTACAGTTTTGTACCTACCATAAATGTAGATGTCCGAACTGGATAGCATCTGCAGTCATAACAAGTGGGTTGTCCTGTCGTCAGGCAGCCCTTCAGTCGGCCGGATTCCAAAGTCCGGGTCCGGCTTCGGCTGATGTCGCACTCCACCCGACGTCATCTCTGTTGGTCTTCGGGTATAAAGGCATCAGCCGACGCCATTTTCCTCAGTGTTTCTTGCCCCAGATGCCAGTAGCCCTCTTGCAGGCTAAAATTTGGATAGATGCCAATGTTTCCAAATAGATAGAGGTAAACACAACAATAAGCATGTATGTACATATACACAAACAAATACACCATAAAAGACTCCCCAACAGCTAGCTATTAGAAGGGTAAACACCCTAGGAGTACCACAGAGGGATGGAGGGAGGGTAATCCTGACTGCAGATGCTATCCAGTTCGGACATCTACATTTATGGTAGGTACAAAACTGTACTATGTCCTTCATGGATGCATCTGCAGTCATAACAAGTGGGTAGAATACCATAGCCAACTAGGGAGGAGGATAAAAATAGATTATGGTGTGTTTAGGATCCCTTGCAGTACAGCAGTGGCAAACCCTGCTCGGGATCTGGAATATAGAGGCAAATTATAATGCTTGGCAAATGTATGCACGGAGGTCCAAGTAGCCGCCTCAATAATGTCTTTGGTTGCCACTCCTCGTAAGAAGGCTGTGGTAGTGGCTGTTGCCCTTGTAGAGTGAGGTCTTATGTTCTGTGGAATTGGTTTTCCATGGAAGGAGTAACAGAAGCGTATGCAATTTCCTATCCATTTGGAGATTGTCTGTTTGGAAATAGCTTTTCCTTCCCTTCCTGTTGCATAGGCTACAAGTTGGTCAGTCTTTCT
This sequence comes from Protopterus annectens, assembly GCF_019279795.1. Lineage (NCBI taxonomy): Eukaryota > Metazoa > Chordata > Ceratodontiformes > Protopteridae > Protopterus > Protopterus annectens. Next base: position 1,788,238,507 of record NC_056743.1, on the reverse strand, counting down.
GCTATTTTTTGTTCTGTCCAAGTAGTAGCGTAGCTGTCTATGTACATCCAAGGTATGCAGTATTCTTTCCCCTCTGTTTTGTGGGTTGGGAAAGAAGGTAGGTAGGTGGATTGCCTGGTTTAAAGACAGTCTGGATACCACCTTAGGCATAAATGTAGGATTAGTCCTCATGGACACTCTATCTTGGTGGAAGATTAGGAAGGGTTGCACTGCCATTAAGGCCTGTAGTTCTGAAACCCTCCTTGCTGAAGTAATTGCCAGTAGGAAAGCAGTTTTCCATGACAGGTGTTGTAGGTCTGCTGTTGCTGCTGGTTCAAATGGTGCTAGTGTCAACTTTTCTAGCACAAAGTTTAAATCCCAAGCTGGTAATGGTGGTTTCCTTGGAGGTTTTACATTCTTGATTCCTCTGAGGAATTGCCTGAGCAAAGGGTGCGAAAAAACAGGTGTATCAAGGCTGTATTCTGCTGAAATAGCTGATGCATGTATCTTGATGGAGGAGTAGGACAGGCCTGAATGAAGAAGTTCGGCCAGATACTCCAGAATGTTAGGCATATCTATGTTTGACACATCTTTTCCTCTTTCCGTACTCCAGATGACAAACCTTTTCCATTTTCCAGCATAGTTCCTTCTTGTTGAAGGTCTGCGTGCTTCAAGAATAATGTCTTTAACTCTTTGGGAAAGTTCTGGAATAGCTGCTGTTATGTGATGTTCCATGCAGTCAGTTGCAAGGTTTTTAGGTTTGGATGTATGATGCTGTAGTTGTTCTGCGTTAACATCAAGGGCATCAGGGGAATTGTCCACATATTGTTCCGAGACATGCTCCTCAGTAGTGGGTACCAGTACTGTCTTGGCCAGTTTGGAGCTATCAGGATTATCCTTGGACGTTCTTCCTTGATTTTCAGTAGAACCTTGTGTATCAGAGGAAGAGGCGGGAATGCATATGCTGTTAGGCCTTTCCAGTTGAAAGAGAGCGAATCCACTTTCCATGCTAATGGTTGGAATGTCCTTGTGCAGAATTTTTTGAGCTAGTGATTGAGAGGTGATGCGAATAGGTCTATCTGTGGCATTCCCCATTTCTTTGAGATGGTCTTGAAGATGTCCGGGTGAAGCTTCCATTCGTGGGCATCCGTGGTTCTGCTTAATATGTCTGCTAGGGTATTGTCTTTCCCTGGTACAAATATTGCCTGTAACTGGATGTTGTAGCTGAGTGCCAGGGTCCACAGCTCCAAGGTCATTCTGCATAGGGGGTATGAATGAGTGCCTCCCTGTTTGTTGATGTACCACATGACTGTGGTGTTGTCTGTCCTTATCATCAACTGGCCCTCTTTGAGAAATGGTTTGAACTTTTGGATTGCCAGTTTTACTGCCAGCATTTCTTTTAGGTTGATGTGCAGTTGGAGTTGATCCTGTGTCCACAATCCTTGCACGCATTTGTCCAGCATGTGGGCCCCCAATCCTAGGTCTGAAGCGTCTGTTGTGATGGTCTGGCTTGCTTGACATCTGCGAAAGGGTAGGCCTGGGTTTGACTGGCATGCCTGAGCCCACCATAGGAACTCCTGTTTTAAGCATGGAATTAGTGGGATTTCTGTTTCTAGACTGTGTCTGTGTTGGGACCATAAATTCTTTAGGTACCACTGTAGTTTTCTCATATGTAGTCTGGCAAATGGAACCAAGATTATGCATGATGCCATGAAGCCCAAGGCCTGCAGTACTTTTCTTGCTGTTAACTTGTTCAGTTTTGTTAGTGCCAAGAAGTATAGAGGGGGTTCTTTTTGTTTTCTGTAGTCAGGAATGCCATTTGTTTTACTGTGTCCAATTCACCAAGAATGTCCTTGTTTGGGATGGTATCAGCCTTGACTTTTGTAAATTGACTGTGTATCCCAGTGCTTGTAGCAAGTAAATGACCCTTTGTAAATCTGTTGTCAGCTTGCTTTTGTTGTCCCCTTGTAGCAGGCAGTCGTCCAAGTATGGGTAAATTTGAATTCCCTGAAGTCTGCAATGGCGATTACTGATGCCAGGCATTTTGTGAATACTCTGGGCAGTAGATAAGCCAAAAGGCAATGCTGAGAATTGATAGTGCTCTGATCCTGCAAGAAATCTGAGGTATCTTCTGCAGATTGGTCGAATGGGGACGTGCAGGTATGCCTCCTTGAGATCTAGAGTTACCAGCCAAGACTCCTTGCCCAGCATGGGAAGAAGTTGCTGTAGGGTCAGCATTTTGAATTTTGGGACAATGATGTATGTATTTAAGGTGGACAGGTCGAGAATTGGTCTCCAACTTTTTCCTTTCTTGGAACTAGGAATAGTCTGGAGTAGAACCCCTTTCCTTGCTCTGCTGTTGGCACTCTTTCCACAGCTCTCATGCTTGCTAACTCCATTATCTGGCGTAGAGCCTCTGTTTTTTGATTTGGAGGTAGATTTGGCATTCCTCTTTTGACTGGAAAAGTGTGGAAGTGAAACCGGTAACCTTGATCTATGGTTTGTAAAATCCACTTGTCCTTTGTTATGTAGTGCCAGTTTTTTGAAAATAAGGTTAACTTTCCGCCTAGAGGAGCTGCTATTTGTTCCCTGGTAGGCGGATTTAGGGTTAAGTCACTGTGGTTGTGTTGATGTAGTGGCAGTGGCTGTGGCTGTGCCTCTGTTGTTACCTTGCCACTGTCTTCCTCTGTAGGCACCTCCTCTGGATTGGTTTCTGCCTCTGGAACGTCTATTCCTGCCCCTTTGAAATTTTGTGGAGTCAGGAAAGGACCAATTTTGGCAGGCCAGTTCCTGCTAAACCTTGGGGTTGAACCTGCAAGAAATCTTTAACAGTTTGAACAGATTTTGCCTTTTCTTCCATTTTCTTCATAACCTGCTGGGCAGATGTACCAAACAAACTTGTCTTGTCCATAGGAGCATCTAGCAACTTAGCTTTAACATGATCCGGTAAAGCTTGTTCCTTTAGCCATGCATGCCTTCTTATCACTGTGCCTGTCATGGCTGATCTAAATGAAGCCTCCAGTGCATCATAGCCACATTTTAAGGAATGGTTGCTAACCTGTTGTATGTTATTTACCATCTCTAATACATATTTCTTATCAAGAGATTCATCAGTGGTTAGTTTATTAGTTAACTGATCCAGCATAAACTCTTGGTATTGTATCATGTGAAACTGACAGTTTAAAGCTCTAGCTGAGAGAGTAGCTGAAGTGTAGACCTTTTTACCCCATCTGTCTAATGACCTTGCTTCCCTTTCAGAAGGAATAGGGTTTTTAGCTATGGTCGCTACTGCCTTGGGGCCCTGGGATATAGTTTCTGGGTCTGCAAGTGGAGCCTTGTAAAGGTGGTGATGAGTATCTGGCACCCTGTAAAATCTGTCTGGTTTGGCAGGGGCTGGGGTAAAGAATCTGGAGCGGAGCAAACATCATTGAAAGCATCATCCACCACAGAGAGAACAGGGGTATAGCTAAGGGCCTGTGCTGTGGGAGGTGCAGAAAAGTCCTAAGTCTTTTCTGGAGTCTGAAAAATCCTGTTGCTGCCATTGGAACTGTTCTCGCATGGCATGCAAGGTTTCCCCAAAGGAGAATTCTTCTGGTGGGGAAGCAGCTGGGATGGATTCTTCAGCATCAGAATCTTCAAAATTGGAGAAGGGAGCCTCTGGCTGGTCAGTTATGTTTGATTCATCAGCAGAATCATCAGAGGACACTGGCTCGGGGGCCTCTGCCCTAGGTGTCTTCTCTGGGGCTGAGAGGCCCTGCCTGGGTGAGATTGAGATCCTCTAATTAAAGAAATTAAATCTTCTGCCAAAGTAAGCATTTGAGAACTAGAAGAGGGCCTGGATGTGGGTGGTTTAACAGGCACTGTTTTAGTAGTCTTGGCTGCTTTAGCCCTGGCAAAGGCCTTAATGGACATGGCTGCTGGAGGCCTAGCAGCACCACGTGCTGGGGTAGAAACATCCAAGGGATGGTGTCTGATAAGTCAACCACCGTAGTGGGTAAAATTTCTGAAGTCGTTTCAAGAGTAGTAGCAGGGCCTCAGTTGTAGGAATAGGTTCAGCTGTACTTTGTTCAGTTTTCTCGGTTTCGGCGAAACCGAGACACTCATGTTTGCTTGACCATGGTTTCGGCGAAACCGCGGACCGCGAGTGTCGGTCTTTATCTTTGCGTTTTTGCTAGATTGGGTAGTCGGAGGATCCGGCGGCATAATGTACGCAAAATCAGAACCGAAAAACTGTTCTGCAAACTCCGACCGGCGCCTAAGCGTTCGTCGGTTGAAAGAAGCACAGGCGAACAGGCTGCTACGTCGTGGGCTGGGCCTAAACAAGGCAGACAGTAAGAGTGGAAATCTTTATGAGGTATTTGTTTCCCACAGTTTAAACAATTGTTAACTTTTTCTGACATCGGCTGAGGCAAGAAAGAGTCCCCAACGGGTACTTAGCTTTAGAAGTCTTGAGTAGTATTCGTAGAAGTAATCTCTGGATCCGACCGACCGGCACTTGCGAACAGCTTCTGCTTGGCCACGCGGCAAGAAAGACTGGGGAAAATGGCGTCGGCTGATGCCTTTATACCCGAAGACCAACAGAGATGACGTCGGGTGGAGTGCGACATCAGCCGAAGCCGGACCCGGACTTTGGAATCCGGCCGACTGAAGGGCTGCCTGACGACAGGACAACCCACTTGTTATGACTGCAGATGCATCCATGAAGGACATCAGATGGGTTCTCCTGCCGTCAGGCGGGTCCTCGGTCGGCAGAATTCCAAAGTCTATGTCCTGCGTCGGTTGTCGTCGCTTCTTCCCTGACGTCAGTGCGACAGAGGTATAAAAGAACCAGCCGACGCCATTTTCTTCAGTTTTTCTTGCCCCAGATGTCAGGTGCCCCCAAGGCAATACATAAAATTATGTAATAATGCAATGCAATATAATCAAAGACCAGTAGTTGCAAGCAAATACACTATAAAAGAAGACCCCTAGAGGGGAAGGAGGGAGGGAAACCTGGACTGCAGCTGTATTAGCACTCGAACATCTACATTTATGGTAGGTACAAAACTGTACTATGTTCATCGTGCATACAGCTGCAGTCATAACAGATGGGTAGAATCCCAAAGCTAAGAAAGGAGTGGTAGGCACTAGGTGGAGCTAGGAGGAGCCAAAATGCCCTGCAAGACTGCAGTGGCAAAGCCTGCTCTAGATTTGGAGTATAATGGTAGGTTGTAGTGCTTAGAGAAGGTATGCACAGAACTCCAAGTGGCTGCTTCTAAAATATCCTTGGTAGGAACTCCTCTGAGGAAGGCTGCAGAGGTGGCTGTGGCCCTGGTAGAATGAGTTCTAATGCCTGTAGGTACAGTTTTGCCATGAAAGGAATAGCAAAAGCATACGCAGTGGGCTATCCATTTTGAGATTGTCTGTTTGGATATTGACTTTCCTTGAACTCCTACCGCATAGGCCACAAAAAGCTGTTCTGATTTTCTGAAAGGTTTTGTTCTGTCCAAATAATAACGCAGTTGTCTGTGGATGTCCAAGGAATACAGTAATCTCTAGCCTTTGTTTTGAGGATTAGGATAAAAAGTAGGTAAATGTATGGCCTGATTTAAAGCTACCCTGGATACCACTTTAGGCATAAAGGACGGGTTGGTACGTAATGAAACTCTGTCCTGATGGAAGATGATAAAAGGCTGGACAGCCATAAGAGCCTGTAGTTCTGAAACTCTACGAGCTGAAGTGATAGCCAGAAGGAAAGCTGTTTTCCAGGACAAATATTGTAAATCTGATGCGGCAGCTGGCTCAAAAGGGGGCAAAGTCAGTTTTTCCAGAATGAAATTAAGATCCCAAGCAGGTATTGGTTGTTTTCTTGGAGGTCTTAAATTCTTAGCCCCTCTGAGGAACTGTCTTAATAGAGGGTGAGAGAATAAAGGTGGATCAGTGTTGTATTCTGCAGAAATGGCCGAGGCATGGATTTTGATGGAGGAGAACGAAAGTCCAGTGCTTAGTAGTTCAGTCAAATATTGTAGTATTTAAGGTAAATTCAGTTTTCCAGGGCACTGGCCCTTTTTCTCATTCCAAACACAAAAACGTTTCCATTTTGCAGAGTAAGCTTTTCTAGTTGATGGCCTTCTGGCCTCCAAAATGACATCCTGCACCTCCTTGGAGAGCAGGGCCTGCTGCGATGCTAAGGAATCTTCCATGCGGCTAGATTGAGTGTTTTCAGCTGACTGTGAAGAGATTTGAAGCTGTGCTGAGTCAGAAGAAGAGGCATTAGAGGCAGGGTCCATGGTGGGGAATGCGTCAGGCTCCTCAGGAGTGGGTACCAGTGTTGCCTTGGCCAGTCCGGAGCAATGAGGATCATCTTTGGTCTGTCTGCTCTTGTCTTCAATAGGACTTTGGGCAGCAGAGGAAGAGGTGGGAAGGCATAAACTGTCATTGATGTCCAACTGAAAGAGAGCGTCCACTCTCCAGGCCTTTGGATGGAAGATCCTTGAGCAGAATATTTGTCAATTGATGGTTTTTGTGGGAGGCAAAGAGATCTATGTCTGGCCTTCCCCATTCTTGGGTTATTTCTGTAAAAACTTTTGGATGCAACTTCCATTCGTGTGGATCTGTCATATTCCTGCTTAGGTTGTCTGCCAGCGTGTTTTCCTTGCCTGGCAAGTACTGTGCTTGTAGTTCCATTTGTAAGTCCATGGCCATGTTCCAAAGTGACATGGCCAGTCTGCATAGATAAGAATGTGTTCCTCCCTGCTTGTTTATGTACCACATAACTGTGGTGTTGTCTGTTCTTATCAGTAGCTGGCCTGGTTGTAGAAGGTCCTTGAAAGCTGTAATAGCATTTATCACTGCTAGCATTTCTTTTTGATTGATGTGAAGGTGCTTTTCTTTTTGGGTCCATTTGCCCTGAATGCACCCGTCTGTCATGTGCGCCCCCCAGGCGTAGTCCGAGGCGTCTGTTGTGATGACTTGATTTGCTTGAGGCTTGCAGAATGGGAGACCTGTGTTTGTTTGGCATGCTTGAGCCCACCACAGAAATTCCTTTTGCAGACATGGAATTAGTGGTATTATTGTTTCCAAACTGTGGCTGTGTTAAGACCATATGTTTTTTAGGTACCATTGTAGTTTTCTCATATGCAGCTTTGCACATGGGATTAGTAAGATGCAAGATGCCATGAATACCAGAGCCTGCAGGATTTTCCTTGCAGTCAGCCTGGTGCAATTTTCCAGTGTTCTGAAATATTGAATTAGTTGCCCCTGCTTCTCTGGCATGAGGTAGGCCATCTGGGTGTTTGTGTCCAAATTGGCACCCAGGAAAATTATCTTCAGAGAGGGTATTAGTCTTGATTTCTCTTTGTTGACTGTGTATCCTAGAGAGTTTAATAACATTATTACATAAGCCAGATGTTTCAGAAGAATGTGCTTGCTGTCCGCTTGGATCAGGCAGTCGTCCAAATAAGGGTATATTTGTATCACTTGAAGTCTGCAGTAGGCAATTACTGATGCCAGGCATTTCGTGAATACTCTGGGCAGTAGATAAACCAAAGGGCAATGCAGAGAATTGATAATGGGTTGAACCTGCAAGAAGTCTGAGGTATCTTCTGCAATTTTGTCTGATTGGGACATGCAGGTATGCCTCCTTGAGGTCCAATGTTACCAGCCAAGACTCCTTGCCCAGCATGGGAAGAAGTTGCTGTAGAGTGAGCATCTTGAATTTTGGTGCAGTAGGAATGTGTTTAGGATGGAAAGATCCAAAATAAGTCTCCAATCTTTTCCCTTCCTTGGCACCAGAAATAGCCTGGAATAAAAACCTTGACCTTGTTATGCGTAGGTACCTCTTGAATAGCTTTCATGTTTATAAGATCTGAAATTTGCTTTTGTGCCTCTGCCCTTTGATTGTGTGGCAGGTTTGGCATACCTTTCATTTTTGGAAGGGTATGAAAATGGAATTTGTAGCCTCTGTTTATAATGTTCAGGATCCATTTGTCCTTTGTGACAATATGCCAATTTTTGAGAATAGTGCCAGCTTTCCTCCTAAGGGGCTGCCATTTGAGACCTGGTTGGCATGCAAAGGGAAAGTCATTGGTTTTGCTTTCTGAAAGATTGCAGTTGTCCTCACCACCTCTTTGTGTAGGAGCTTGCCATTGTCTGCCTCTGTACGAGCCTTGTGTTTGTCCTCTGCCCCTCGGCCTGTATCTGCCTCTTTGGGGTCTGTCTGTGGCAGGAAAGGACCAGTTTTTGGAAGGCCAATTTCTACTAAAACGTGGGGGATGAACCTGCAGAAATTCTTTCACAGTTTGCATTGATTTAGCCTTTTCCTCCATTTTCCGTAATACTTCCTCAGCATTTGCCCCAAATAGTACATCCTTTTGAAGAGGGGCGTCTAGTAATTTAGCTTTGACATGATCAGGCAAGGCTTGTTCCTTGAGCCAGGAATGCCTACGTATGACTGAGCCTGTAACAGCAGCTCTATATGAGGCCTCTAGAGCATCAAAACCACATTGTAAGGTATGTTTACCCACTTGTTCTGCACTATGCATCAAATCCTGCAACTCCTTCATGTCTGGTTGTTCAGGTTATGACATTTTACTTTTCAATTGAGATAACAGAAACTGTTGGTATTTTAGCATATGAAACTGACAGTTTAAGGCCCTTATGGATAAGGTAGCCAAGGTATATACCTTTTTTCCCCACCTTTCTAAGGATCTGGAATCTCTCTCGGAAGGCAATGGGTTTTTGGCAATGGAGACCTTAACTCCCTTGGGCCCCTGTGAGATGGTTTCTAGGTCAGCAGCATGGCTTTTGTATAGAAACTGGTGCGAGTCAGGAACCCTGTAGTACCTGTCAGGCTTAACTGGAGCTGGAGGAAGAGTGTCCGGGTTAAGGCAGGCCTCCGAGTAATCATCATCTAGGATGTCCAGGACAGGAGGTATAGCCAGAGGCCTGTGCTGGGGTAACAAAAGAAATTCCCTGAGCCTTTTCTTGGAATCTGAATAATCCTGGCCTTCCCAGTGGAAGTGTTCTCTTAAGGTATGCAGAGTTTCACCAAATGAGTAATCCTCAGGGGGGGGATACAGAATGAATAGATTCCTCTGCATACAGAATGAATAGATTCCTCTGCATCAGAGTCTTCAAAAGGGGAGTAAGACTGTTCCTGATAATCAGAGTGCTCTGAAATAATGGAGCCCTGATCAGAGGAGGGAGAATCTTCCTCCACTCTGGGTCTTTTGTCCGGAGGTGGCTGAGAACCTCTGATTAGAGTAATTAAATCCTCAGCCATTTTAAGCATCTGTTTCTTAGGCATGGGGCCTGGAGATGGGCCCTGTGTAGCTGGTCTCTTAGGGTGCATGCTAGCTTTAGACTTGGTGAAAGCCTTGATGGAGAAAGAAGAGGAAGGTCTGAAGACACCTTGAGTGGAGGTGGACCTGTCCACATTCTGTGTTTCAACGCCAAGCGTGGCTTCGGTATCTGTAGTCAGGGTGTGGGCCGAGGAGCCTGCGACCTCAGGTACAGGAGACACCACCAAAGATGTGTCGTCTGTAATCAGGGGCTGCGTAGGCGCCTCGCTGAAAACCGGACCACGTGTAGTTGGCTTTGGCGTGGTGTCGGTAGAGGCCGTGGACCTCGAGTGTCGGTCCTTGTCTTTGCGTTTAGACAAAACCGGAGTCGGAGTATCCGACGACATAGTATAGTTAAATGCTTTCCCAAAATAATGCTGGGCGAACTCCGCACAACGCTCAATAGTGCGTTTGTTGAATGTAGCACAAAAGCGACAGACCGAGACGTCGTGGTCTGGGCCTAAACAAGGTATACAGAGGGAATGGAAATCCTTATGCGGTATTTGCTTCCCACAAGAAATACAATTATTAACTTTGTCTGACATCGGTCTGAGGCAAGAAAAGTTTCCCCAACGGGGTACTTAGCTTTTAAGAAGACTTCGGTTCCAAATTTTTCGTAATCTCAGGAGCTGGCCGACCAGCACTTGTGAACTGCTTCTGCTTCGGGCACCGCGCGGCAAGAAAGACTGAAGAAAATGGCGTCGGCTGGTTCTTTTATACCCCTGTCGCACTGACGTCAGGGAAGAAGCGACGACAACCGACGCCGGACCTAGACTTTGGAATTCGGCCGACTGAGGACCCGCCTGACGGCAGGAGAACCCATCTGTTATGACTGCAGCTGTATGCACGATGAACATCATCTGGCAGTTTAAAGCCCTGACTGCCAAGGTTGCAGATGTATAAACCTTCTTTCCCCATCTATCCAGTGCCCTGGAGTCAGAAGGGGTAGAATTTTTGGCTGTAGAAGCCTTAATACCCTTGGGACCCCGAGAAATAGTTTCAGCGTCAGCAGCAGGATTTTTGAAAAGAAATTTGTGGGAGTCAGGAACCCTATAATATTTGTCTGACTTACTAGGAGCCAGAGACCGTGAATCAGGAGCCATGCTTGATTCCGAGAAAACATCAACAATGTCTAATACAGGCGGTATTGCCAAAGGCCTATGCTGAGGAAGTAGAAGAAAATCCCTAAGCCTCTTTTTGGATTCTGAGAAGTCTTAACTCTCCCAATGAAAATGTTCCCTTAAAAGTATGAAAAGTCTCTCCAAAAGAGTAATCCTCAGGAGGAGAAGCAGAAGGGATGGATTCCTCTGCATTAGAGTGGTCATAAGGTGGAATAGAAAATTCCTGATCAGAAGAGGAATCAGAAGAAATGGAAACGATCTGAAGATTCATAATCAGTGCCTTGCCTAGGCCTCTTAGCAGGGGGGGGTTGGGGTTGGGAACCCCTGATCAAGGTAATTAAATCCTCAGCCATTTTGATCCCTTGTTTTTTAGGCATACGAGCCTGAGCATGTGGCTCATGCATCGGTTTTTTAGACATAGAAGTAGATTTTGGCCTTGTTTTTGATGATGGCGTCAGTTTAATATACAAATGTTGAGGCCTGAAAATACCCTCAGAAGCCGGTGCCTGCTCAGCGGCTCTGGACCCATCCAAGGGAGAGACATCCATGGGTTCAATACTTGCAGAATCTCATGGCATACCGGACTCCGAATGGGTCTCGGTAGAGGCCTGCGACTCAAAAGTAGCGGGCATCAGGAGCTGCGAAAGCGCCTGAGTACTGGCAAACAGGCGGCTGGCTTAGGAGAAGCTTTGTCGTCGGTTTTGGACCTAGACTGTCTTTTTCCTTGCGTTTTTTGTGAACTTCGGTAGTCAGACTGCTAACCGACGACATTTCAGGATAGTTAAATCTTGAACCAAAATATTCAGAAGCAAAAATATACCGACGCTTAACAGTGCATTGGTTAAATTTAGCACAATACCGACAGCAAGGCACGTTGTGATCAGGGCCTAGGCAAGGAATACAGTACAAATGAAAATCCTTATCAGGTATTTGCTCCCACAAGTAATGCAATTATCATCTTTTACTGACATCGGTAAGGAGCAAGAAAAAGTTTCCCCAACGGAGTACTTAGCTTTAGTTTGAAGACTTCGGTTCTGAAACTCGAAAACGAAAATTTCAGGAGTCTGCCGACTGGCACTGGCGAACTGCTTCTGCTTCGGGCACCACGCGACAAGAAAGACTGATGGCGTCGGCTGCATGTTTTACACCCTTGACGACCGGACGTCATGGAAGAGGAGACAGCAACCGACGCAGGACCCAAGACTTTGTTATTCAGGTAGACTGAGGGCAACCTGCCAGCAGATTACCCAAATGTAATGACTGCAACAGTGAAACACGAAGAACATCTCCAGGTTGCAGCTTCCAGGATGTCCCTGGTAGGGACTCCCCTGAGAAATGCTGTATAGGTTGAGGTAGCCCTAGTGCATAATGAGCTTTGATCCCTTGTGGGATTGGTTTTCCATAGCGTTTGTAGCAGAAATGGATGCAGTGTGCTATCCATTTGGAAATGGTTTGCTTAGAAATGGCCTTGCCCTCTGCCCCTGTAGCAAATCTGACTAGCAGCTGGTCAGTTTTTCTGAAACGCTTAGTCCTGTCAAGGTAGAACCTGAGCTGTCTGTGCACGTCCAAGGAGTGCAGGATCCTTTCCCCTTTATTCTAAGAATTAGTGAAAAAGGTTGGTAAATGGATGGATTGGTTTAAAGCCACACCGGATACCACCTTGGGCATAAATGATGGGTTAGTCTTGAAGGAAACCCTGTCTGCATGGAAAATGAAAGGTTCCACAGCCATAAGAACCTGTAACTCAGACACTCTTCTTGCTGAAGTGATGGCGAGAAGTAAGCTGTTTTCCAAGAGAAACATTTTAACTCTCCTGTAGCGGCAGGCTCAAAAGGGGGAAGCATTAGCTTCTCTAGTACGAAGTTAAGGTCCCAGGCAGGAGTGGGAGCTCTCCTCGGGGGGAGGGGGTCTTAAATTGTTAGCTCCCCTCAGGAACTGTTTGATCAGAGGGTGAGAAGAGGGGTGGCTCAGAATTGTAATGAGCTGAGATGGCAGAGGCATGAATCTTAATTGATGAGAAGGACAGGCCTTTGTGGAGTAGCTCTGCCAGGTAATCCAAGACTTGAGGTAAGGTGGGCACGGCTGTGTCCTTTCCTTGAGACTGGCTCCAAGAACAGTATCTTTTCCACTTTTCTGAATAGGATTTCCTAGTACTAGGCCTCCTGGCCTCAAGGATGACATCCAGCACCTGTTTGCTGAGGGTTGCTGGTGGAGTATTCAGCGAATAAGCCAGGCAGGTTCAGGGTTTGCACATGAGGATGTAAAATCTGTCCCTCCTGTTGGGAGGGCACAGAAAAGGTCTGATGTAGGTGCCAGGGTGGCACTGCTGTCAGACTGTGTAGGAGTGGGTACCAGTGCTGGCGTGGCCATTCTGGTGCAATAAGGATTGTCCTTGGCCTGTCCTGTTTGATCTTGAGTAGTACTTTTGAGAGGAGAAGCAAAGGGGACGAAAGGCATATACTGAGAAGTTTTCCCATATAAAGGATAGGGCATCCACTTTCCATGCTTGGCTGTGGGGTTTTCTGGTGCACAATTTGCTCAATTTATGGTTTGGGGGGAAGCAAAGAGGTCCACCTCTGGTGTCCACCACCTGTGGATTAGAAGTTTGAATGAGTTGGATTCCAGTTTCCACTCGTGTGGGTCCAGTAGATTTCTGCTTAGGTCTGCCAGGGAATTTTGTTTGCCTGGCAGTAATTGAGCTTGTAGGTGCACTTGACAGCTCAAGGCTGTGTTCCACAGAACCATGACTAGCCTGCAGTGTGGGTAGGAATGAGCCCCCCCCCGCTTGTTTATGTACCACATAACTGTGGTGTTGTCTGTCTTTATCAAGAGTTGTCCAGGAAGGATAAGGTATTCGAAGGCTGTCAGTGCATTCTGTACAGCTAAAATGTATTTCTGATTGATATGCAAGTGAATCTGTTCTGAGCTCCATTTGCCTGCCATGTGAGCCCCCCCATGCATAGTCTGATGCGCCTGTTGTCAGACTTTGGGCGGCTAGGGGTGGAGTGAAACGGAGTCCCTTGTTGTGGTTGCAAGCCTCTGCCCAACAAAGGAACTCTGTCCTTAGACAAGGAATGATGGGGATCAGTGATTCCAAGTCCTGAGAATGTTGAAACCAGAGACTTTTTAAGTACCACTGAAGTTTCCTCATATGCAGTCTTGCATATGGAATTAGGAGAATGCATGAGACCATGAACCCTAGGGCTTGCAGTATTTTTCTTGCAGATAGCTGGGTTTTGGTGGTCAGTAGTTTGAAGTAATTTGTCAAATAAACCTGCTTTTCTGGTGTGAGGAATGCCATCTGGGTAGTTGTGTTCAAGCTTGCTCCCAGGAATACAATCTTTTGGCTGGATACCAGATGTGATTTCTTTTCATTGATGGTATATCCCCAGAGAAGTTAGGAGTCTCTTTACAAACGTCAAGTGCCGAAGTAGCAAATTCCTGACTGTCCACCTGAATCAAGCAATCGTCCAAGTATGGGTAAATTTAAATATTTCTCTGCCTGCAGTATGCAATGGCAGGAGCCAGGCAGTTTGTGAATACCCTGGGCGCAGTAGATAAGTCAAAGGGAAGTGCATAGAGCCTGCCCTGAAACGCAGATAATTCTTGCAAGATTCCCTTATGGGGATGTGCAGACAAACTTCTTTTAAGTCTAGGGTGACCAGCCAGGAGTCCTTGGCTAACATAGGCAGCAGCTGCTGGAGTGTAAAAATTTTGAATTTTGGTACCACCAGGAAGGTGCTGAGAATGGACATATCCAGGATAGGGCACCAAGAGTTTTTTCTGGGCACCAGGAACAGTCTGGAGTAGAAACCCTGTCCCCTTTGTTCTACTGGAACAGGATGAATAGCTCTGATAATGAGAGGTGAAAGTACTTGCTTTTGAGCCTCTGCCTGCTGGTTTGGAGGAAGGTCTGGCAACCCACTTGGGGTTGGTAGTAAGTGGAAGTAGAATCTGTATCCCTGGGATACAGTGTTTAAGACCCATTGGTTCTGGGTAATGTACTTCCATTTTTTTGCATGCAGGGCTAGTTTTCCTCCTAGGGGTGCAAGTACTTGGGCATGGCTGGGAAGGATGATAGACAAGTCATTGTGAACTTTTTCCATAAGGGGGTGGCTTACCACTCCCCGTTTTAGAGGTGGGAGCACTCCATTGTTTAGATCTCTGCATACCCTGAAACTGTAGTCTTTGTGGTCTGTTGCCCCTGGGTTTGGACTGAGAAGGTCTAGGAGGGACTGGAAAAGACCAGTTTTGTGAAGGCCAATGCCTACTGGATCTAGGTGGCTGTACCTGTAAGATATCGTTAACAGTTTGCATAGATTTAGCGTTTTCCTCCAGCTTTTAAAGAACTACTACTGCTTTTGTGCCAAACAAACATTCTTTGTTTAATGCAGAATCTAGTAATTTTGCTTTGACATTTTCTGGCAAGATTTGTTCCTTCAGCCAAGCATGCCTTCTCAGTACAATCCCAGTGACAGCAGCCCTGCAAGATGCTTCTAAGGCATCAAAACCGCACTGCAAAGTATGTTTACTAACTTGGTTTGCAGAATGCATTAATTCTTGTAAATCTTTACTTTCTGTACAATCAGGAATCAACACCATTTTTTGTTTAATTAGTTCCATAATATGCTGCTGGTGCTTCAACATGTGAAACTGGCAATTTAAAGCCCTGATGGCAAGAACTGCGGAGGTATACACCTTCTTACCCCATCTGTCGAAAGCCTTGGAATCCCTGTCCGAAGGGGTAGGGTTTTGGCTGTAGTAGCCTTAATACCTTTAGGTCCCTGGGAAATGGTCTCTGGGATCTGCAGTGGGATTTTTAGAGAGAAATTTGTGAGAGTCAGGTACTCTGTAGTACCGGTCAGGCTTTCTAGAAGCTGGAGGTAAAGTATCAGGAGTAAGACTGGAATCCATGAAGACATTATCCACAATATCCAGGACAGAAGGTACAGCTAGAGGCCTGTGCTGAGGCAAGTCAAAAGATTCTGGGTGTATATTACACAACCGAAAGTTAACTTAAGCAAACGCTCACATGAGCGAAAATGTCAGGAATCGAAAGGGTATTTGTGGAGTTGTGGTACAGTGAGGAGTGGGGATAGTTGCCCTGTCCTCACTGTAGTGCAATCTCAGAGTTGGAATACATAGTTAGTGGGGGTGTGTGGGGGGGGGGGCGCAGCCCCCCACAATACCAACTTCGAGTACAGACATTTTCACTCATGTGAGCGTTCAGTTATCTAATGTAGACCAAAAAATTCTCAGAGTCTCTTTTTGGACTGTGGGTAGTCCTGGCATTCCCAGTGGAAATACTCTCTTAAGGTATGCAAGGCTTCACCGAAAGAAAATCCCTCTGGAGGGGAGGCAGAGGGAATGGAATCCTCTGCATCTGAATCCTCATTAGGTAGATAAAGACATGTCCTGGTAATCAGAGGGATCAGAGTCATCAGACTCGTGGTCTGTAGAATCAGAAGGAAAATCAATTGTCTTTTAGAGGGGGAAGGCTGGCTTCTCCTAATTAAAGTAATAAGGTCTTAAGCTATTCTAAGCATTTGTTTCTGTGGCATGGGAGCTTGAGAATGCACTTTGGTCATCTGTTTTCTAGGCGTAGTGCAAACTCTGGGCCTGGGAAACTCAGTAGTTTTGGTCAGAAACGAAGTAGTCGGTTTAATATGAACATCAGAAGGTCTGAATACACCCTCAGAACCCGGTGCCTGCACAGCGGCTCCGTACTCATCTAAGGTAGAGACATCAGAGGTTCCATAATCGAAGAAGCATCTCGCAGCATTCCGGACTCAGAATGGGTCTCAGCAGAGGCCTGCGAATCTGCAGAAGTGGGTATCAGGGGCTGCGAAGGCGCCTCACTGAGTACCGGCGGACTAGCGACTAGCTTAAAGGAAGCATCGTCGGCAGTTTTGGACCTATGCGGTCTGTCTCTGTCTTTATCCTTACGTTTTTTTCAGATGATCACTAGTAGAATGGCTTATCAAAGCCATTTCAGAATATAGAGAACGAGAGCGGAAGAATTTAGCGACAAAGATAGCCCGAAGACGAATAGCTCAGGCGTTAAGGCACAAAACCGACAACAAGGATAGTCGTGGTCTGGGCCTAAACAAGTGACATAGTAAGAATGAAAATCTCCGAGGCATTTCTTTTCCACAGGCAAGACAATTGTTAACTTTTTCTGACATCGGTTACAGCAAGAATGAAGGATCACTAATGGGGTACATAGCTTTAGAAGACTTCAGGTTTGAAACTCGAAAAATGAAAAATTCAGGTAGCGGCCGACCGGCACTTGCAAACTGCTTCTACTTCGGGCTCCTGCACAGCAAGAAAAGCTGATGTAATGACGTCAGCTGCAAGTTTTATACCCCTGATGACCTGACGTCATGGAAGAAGCGACCGCATCCGACGCAGAAATCCCAAGACTCTGGTATTCGGGCCAACTGAGGGCTACCTGCAGGCAAATAACCTAAGCGTGATGACTGCAACACTGAAACACGAAGAACATCCATCTTTATACATAAGAAAATCACAGCAGTAGAAATCAAAAAGAATACTCTACAAGAAATTTATAAAATTAGAGATCACGTCTAAAGAATATCGGGAGGGCGAAAAAACTTACTATACAACAGAACACATCTTTGTGGTACTGACAAACACCTTTTAATTTAAGCAAGTGTTTTTCTTTCCATTTTTAATAGAAAAATAAATTCCCACAACATACAACTGGAAAGTAAGCACCTTCCAATGTCTTGCTTTAAGCAGCATAATATGGTAGGACATACTGTTGTCATGCAGGGTGAGACTCCATAATTAGTTAAATGAATTACCTGGTAAATGGTACAATTAGTTAAGTTGGAGGTGGGATTACATCAAGGATCATCTCTGAGCCCTTTCTTATTTGCAATGGTGATGGACAGGTTGACAGACGAGATCAGACAGGAGTCTCCGTGGACTATGATGTTTGCAGATGACATTGCGATCTGTAGTGAGAGTAGGGAACAGGTGGAGGAGACCCTGGAGAGAAGGAGATATGCTCTAGAGAGAAGAGGAATGAAGGTCAGCAGGACTAAGACAGAATATATATGTGTGAATGAGAGGGAGGATAGTGGAATGGTGAGGATGCAGGGAGTAGAGGTGGCGAAGGTGGACGAGTTTAAATACTTTGGATCAACAGTTCAGTGTAATGGTGAGTGTGGAAGAGAGGTGAAGAAGAGAGTACAGGCAGGATGGAGTGGGTGGAGAAGAGTGTCAGGAGTGATTTGTGACAGACGAGTACCTGTAAGAGTGAAAGGGAAGATCTACAAGAGGGTAGTGAGACCAGCTATGTTATATGGGTTGGAGACAGTGGCACAGACAAAAAGGCAGGAGTCAGAGCTTGACGTGGCAGAGTTGAAGACGTTAAGATTTGCACTGGGTGTGACGAGGATGGACATAAGTATATTAGAGGGTCAGCCCAGGTTGGAAGGTTTGGAGACAAAGCCAGAGAGGCAAGATTAAGTTGGTTTGGACATGTGCTGAGGAGGAATGCAGAGTATATTGGGAAAAAGATGCTAAGGATGAAGCTGCCAGGTAACAGGAAAAGAGGAAGGGTTGGAAGGTTTGGAGACAAAGCCAGAGAGGCAAGATTAAGTTGGTTTGGACATGTGCTGAGGAGGAATGCAGAGTATACTGGGAAAAAGATGCTAAGGATGAAGCTGCCAGGTAACAGGAAAAGAAGAAGGCCTAAGATAAGGTTTATGGATGTGGTGAGAGAGGACATGCAGGTGGTTGGTGTGACAGAGCAAGATGCAGAGGACAGGAAGAAATGGTAACATTTGATCTGCTGTGGCGACCCTTAACGGGAGAAGCCGAAAGAAGTAGTTTTGTTAACAAACTGCTTCAGAATTGCTTCCCAACTAATAGTTCTTGCAGATTCCTGTAACAAAATAGAACAAAAACGCAAAACACTGTTATATTCATGTAAAAGTTTGCTAGTTTCTATGATTCCCCAAAACAGCATCATTAGCATGCAGTAAAATGTCTCTGCCAAGTGAATGCATAATCATTCATGCTGGACTTCCACGTACTACAGGAATTCTGAAAGGTTAACTTTCCAGTCAAAATGGCAAGAAATGCACTTAATTTTATTAAAAGTTGCTGATCACAATGACACGGACATGCTTTATGCTAATATAAGTTTATGACACTGACATACTTTATGCAAATATAAGTTTATTTTTCACCAGTCAAAATCCTTTAAATGTCATCAATAACCCTTAGTCAGATGGAAAGTGCACCAACAAGGTCAAGGGAAGAGGAAGAGAACAGAAGTTGCTGAACAGTACTTTCACAGGCGAAATGCAGCAGTAAAAGAAAAAGTACGGGTAGTCTAGGATCATCTCTCTCTCTCTCAGTGGAGAGCTGCATGAGTGGCAAGGGTTCTGGAGAGGAGTCCTGATGCACAGAGCATTAAAGATAAGGAGGGCCAGGAAGCCTGGGAAAGTCTGCACTGCTAGGCCTAGTCCAGATGGTTTCAGTCCTAACAGTAACTTCCAATCCCAGATCTTTGACAGAAACCGCTTCTTCATATAAATTTAACTTCAATTGTCCTTTTTTTAATGGTAGAGGGCAAACTGCTTGCAAATCTAGCACCTCTGAGCATTAAGTTCCTCTCCAATACAAATAGAGTATCCTGTCTTTCCTGAAATGAGTTTTTCCTCCCACATGAACATTTTTAAAATGGTCTGTGGTACTATATCAAAACCATGGGGAATACAGGAATAAATGTATCCCTAATGTAAAAGAAAACGTTTTATCGTTGCAGTGCACTAGAAAGACACGTGCAAGCCCACAAGAGAAAACTTTGTTAAAGGAAATAGGTTTGCAAGAACTAAGCAAAAATGTCAAAACAGTGTCAAAACAGACTGTTTTGAAAGGATTTTAGTTATTTATTCAAGAAATGCATACCTTTTCCTGCCACAGCAAAAAAAAAAGGGGGCGGCCTGGAACCATTTTAACGTACTGAAATAAAGCATGGTTAAACAAGAACTGGTGAGTTGTTTAGGCACTGTAGTATATTATAGGATAGGGGAGGGTGCTTAGCAGACCCAGAACATTTTACGTGCCAAACGATCTTCACATGTGTAAACTTTACCTTCATCTACAAGCAAATGCACCACATAGGTTCAATCAAAAGAAAGGGGGTGGCAGGGGGGTAACCTGGACTGAAACAGTAAATACACTCGAACATCTATATTTATGGTAAGTGTACACAACTGTCTATGTTCTTCGTGTTTCACTGCTGCAGTCATTACATTTGGGTAGAGTCCCAAAGCCAAGGTTGGGAGGCTGGAGCTAAACAGCATTAGGAGCGGCTATGAGGCCCTGCAGAACTGCAGTGGCAAAGCCTGCCCTGGATTTAGAGTAGAATGGCAGATGATAGTGCTTTGTAAAGGTGTGCACTGAACTCCAAGTAGCAGCCTCTAAAATGTCCTTGGTAGGTACTCCCCTGAGAAAGGCTGCTGAAGTGGCTGCAGCTCTGGCTGAGTGTGGCCTAATGCCCTTAGGTACTGGCTTGCGATGGGGTACATAGCAGAAACGAATGCAGTGGCCTATCCACTTTGAAATAGTCTGCTTTGAGACAGCCTTTCCTTGTGATGCTGCAGCATATGCCACTAGTAATTGCTCTGTCTTTCTGAAAGCTTTGGTTCTGTCCAAGTAGAATCTAAGCTGTCTGTGTACGTCCGAAGAATGCAGAATTCTCTCCCCCTTGTTCTGTGGATTTGGGTAAAAGTTGGCAGGTGAATAGTTTGGTTGAGAGCCACACTGGACACCACCTTAGGCATAAATGTTGGGTTTGTCCTCAGAGAGACCCTGTCTGGATAAAAAAAATGATGAAGGGTTCCCACAGCCATGAGTGCCTGTAGCTCTGAAACTCGCCTTGCAGAAGTTATTGCTAGGATCAGAGCTGTTTTCCAAGATAAAAACTTTATATCAGCAGTAGCCGCTGACTCAAAAGGAGGTAGGGTGAGTTTTTCCAAGACATAGTTGAGGTCCCATGCAGGCATTGGTGATCTCCTTGGAGGTCTTAAATTTTTGGCTCCTCTGAGGTACTGCTTTAATAAGGGATGAGAAAAGATTGGTGGCTCTGCATTGTAATGAGCCGAAATGGCAGAGGCATGAATTTTGATAGATGAAAATGATAAGCCTTTGTCCAGCATCTCAGTTAAGTATTGCAAAATCTAAGGAATATTTGGCACAGCTGTATCAGTTCCTTGTGCCTGGTTCCAAGCACAGAATCTCTTCCATTTTCCAGCATAAGATTTTCTAATACTAGGCCTTCTGGCTTCCAAAATGACATCAATCACAGCTTTACTGAGAGGTGTGTTTTGTATGACTACATTATTAGCCATGCTGTCAGGTTTAAAGTCCCGAGTTGGCTGTGTAGGATCCGACTGTTTTGCTGAGACAGTAGCTGAGGTATTTGAGGTAAGGTCCAAGCTGGGCATTGAGACAAGCTCCTTAGTATTGGACACCAGTGCTGGCGGGGCCAGTCTGGGGCAATCAGTATCATCCTTGGCTTCTCCTGTCTGACCTTTAGGAGTATCTTAGGGAGGAGAGGCAGAGGGGGAAATGCATATACTGATAGGTTTTTCCAGCTGAAAGCTAGGGTGCCCACTTTCCATGCTTGTCTGTGATAAATCCTTGTGCAGAATCGTTTTAGTTGGTAGTTGTGAGGGGAGGCAAATAGATCTATGTCCGGGCATCCCCATTTTCTTGTTATCATGCTGAAGACTTGTGGGTCCAAGTGCCACTTGTTGGGATCCATGAGGTTTCTGCTTAGTTCATCTGCCAGAGTATTTTTCCTTCCTGGCAGGAATTGTGCCTGCAGATGTACTCGGTAAGTCAATGCTGTGTCCCACAAAGTCATGGCTAGTTTACAAAGGGGGTAAGAATGTGTGCCCCCTTGCTTGTTTATATACCACATGACCGTGATGTTGTCTATCAGTAGTTGTCCTGGATGAAGTAGGTCTTTGAAGGCCGTCAGGGCATTTTGAACTGCTAGCATCTCTTTTTGATCGATATGTAGATGCATTTGGTTTGAGGTCCATGTGCCCTGAATGCATCTTCCTGCCATGTGGGCACCCCAGGCATAATCTGATGCATCCGTTGTTAGTGTCTGCCTGGCTGGAGGTAATGTAAATGGCTGTCCCTTTTTTTGTTGACAAGCCTTTACCCACCATCGAAACTCCTGTTGCAGGCAGGGAATGAGAGTAATCATAGTTTCCAGGCTGTGGCAATGTTGAATCCAAACACTTTTTAGGTACCATTGAAGTTTCCTCATATGCAGTCTTGCATATGGAATTAGTAGGATGCAGGATGCCACGAAGCCCAAAGCCTGCAGAATTTTTCTTGCAGATAACTGGGCCTTTGTTTCCAACATTTTAAAATAGGTGGTCAGTTGCCTTTGTTTGTCTGGCGTGAGACAAGCCATCTGGGCAGTTGTATTTAAGCTTGCACCCAGGAATATTATCTCGAGAGGGTACTAGTTTTGATTTCTTTTTGTTGACTGTGTACCCTAGGCATGTTAGAAGTCTTTTCATAAACGCCAGATGTTGTACAAGAATGTCCTTGTTCACTGCTTGAATTAGACAATCGTCCAAGTAAGGATATATTTGTATTCCACTGTCTGCAGAATGCAATTACTGGCGCCAGGCACTCTGTAAAGACCCTGGGTGCAGTAGATAAGCCAAAGGACAGTGCAGAGAATTGGTAATGCATTGAGACAGCCTTAAATCTGAGGTATCCTTCTGCATATCTGTCTGATTGGGACATGCAGGTATGCCTCTTTTAGGTCTAAATTCACAAGCCAGGCGTTCTTGCCCAGCAAGGGCAGAAGCTGCTGCAAAGTTAACATCTTGAATTTTGGTATATCCAGGAATGTGTTTAAAATAGGTCCAGTATTGGCCTCCAGGCCTTGTCCTTTCTGGGTACCAAGACCAGTCTTGAGTAAAATCCTTGTCCCTGCTCTTGCTCTGGTACTTGTTGAATGGCCCCCATGTCCATGAGGGATGAGACTTGTTTTTGTGCCTCTGCCCATTGATTTTTTGGCAGATCTGGCCAGCCGTTTGCCTTTGGCAGGGTATGGAAATGGAACTTGTAGTCTTGTGACACAATATTTAGGACCCATTTGTCCTGGGTTATGATGTGCCAATTTTGTGAAAAAAAAGTGCTAATTTTCCCCCTAAGGGTGCTGCCAGGAGATAAGTGCTTGGTGCAGGCAGGGGGAAGTCATTGGGACTGTTTCCTGTATGGTTGTGATTTGTCTTCTCCAACTTTGGAGGTAGAAGCCCCCAGTGCTTTGAGCGGTATAAACCTTGCGCCTGGGATCTGCCTCTAGGGCGTATGGATCTGCCCCTTTGAGGTCTGTCTGACATAGGAAAGGACCAATTCTTTGTAGGCCAGTGTCTACTAAACCTAGGTGGCTGTACTTGTAAAAAATCTTTGACCGTTTGCATAGATTTAGCTTTGTCCTCCATTTTCTTTAACAACTCTTCTGCCTTAACACCAAACAAAGCATCATGCTGTAAAGGTGCATCTAATAATTTGACTTTAAACGTGATCAGGCAGATTTTGTTCCTTTAACCAAGCATGCTTCCTAATTACAGAACCTGTAACTGCAGCCCTGCAGGAGGCCTCTAAAGAATCAAATTCACATTGCAAAGTATGCTTTCCAACTTGTTCAGCTGCATGCAATAAATCCTGCATTTACTTGTTTTCTGCACATTCAGAGTTTAACAACATTTTCTGTTTAAGCAATGCCATGAGATGTTGCTGATATTTGAGCATATGAAACTGACAGTTTAAGGCCCTTATAGCCAAGGTAGCAGATGTGTAAACCTTTTGTCCCCATCTATCCAGTGCCCTAGAATCTCTGTCAGAGGGGGTAGGGTTTTTTGCAGCGGAAGCCTCAACTCCTCTGGGACCCTGAGAAACAGTTTCTGGGTCTGCAGCAGGGTTTTTAAAAAGGAATTTATGAGAGTCAGGAACCCTGTAATATTTGTCAGGCTTAACAGGAGCTGGAGGTAAGGAGTCAGGGGTAAGACTAGACTCCGAAAAAATATCATCTACAATGTCTAACACAGGTGGGATGGCTAGTGGCTTGTGTTGAGGTAGTAAAAGGAAATCCCCGAGCCTCTTTTTATATTCTGAAAAATCTTGGCCCTCCCAGTGGAAATGCTCCCTCATGGTATGTAAGGTTTAACCCAAAAAAAATAGTCCTCAGGAGGAGAAGCTGAAGGTATAGATTCTTCAGCATCAAAATCCTCATGGGGGGGGGGGGGGATATTCCTGATCTTCCTGATCAGAAGAGGAATGAGAAGAAATGGAAACCTGATCTGAAGATTCATAGTCAGTCTCTTGCCTAGGCCTCTTATCAGGAGGGGGATGGGAACCCCTGATCAAGGTAATCAAGTTTTCAGCCATTTTGAGCATCTGTTTTTTTGGGCATAGAGGCCTGACCACGTGGCTCTTGAGTTTGTTTCTTTGCTTTGGAAGGTACTTTAGTCTTTGCCTGTGAAGCTGAAGTCGGTTTGATGTAAAGATGTTTAAGTCTGAATACACCCTCAGAAGCCGGTGCCTGCTCACCGGCTCCGGACCCATCTGAAGGGATAATATCCGAGGCTCCAATACCTTGAGTTTCCAGCATGGCCGACTCCACGTGGGAGTTGGTAGCGGCCTGCGACTCTAAAGTAGCGGGCGTCAGGGGCTGCGAAAGCACCTCACTGAGAACCGGCAACTGGCTTACAAGCTTATTCTGTTATGGGCCTCGGTTGTCTATCTCTTTCCTTTTCTTTGCGTTTCTTGTGAACTTCAGTAGTCTGATGGTTATCCAACGACATTTCTGGATATTTAAACCGGCGTCCAAAATAGTTTAAAGCAAAATCATACCAACGCTTAATAGTGTGTTGGTTAAATCTAGCACAAAACAGACAACTAGAAACGTTGTGATCAGGGCCTAGGCAAGGAATACAGTAAGAATGAAAATCCTTGAGGTATTTGCTTCCCACAAGAAATACAATTATTAACTTTTTCTGACATCGGTCTGGAGCAAGAAACAAGTTTCCCCAATGGGGTACTTAGCTTTATTGAAGACTTCGGATCTGAAACTCGAACACGAAAATCTCAGGAGTTGGCCGACCGGCACTTGCGAACTGCTTCTGCTTCGGGCACTGCGCGGCAAGAAAGACTAAAGAAAATGGTGTCGGCCGCATCTTTTATACCCCTGACGACCTGACGTCAGGGAAGGGGTGACAGCGGCCGATGCAGGACCCAAGACTTTGGAATTCAGGCTGGCTGAGGGCAACCTGCCAGCAGGATTACCCAAATGTAATGAGTGCAACAGTGAAACATGAAGAACATCTGCAAAATCCATTCTGCATGGTCAGTGTCAGACCTGCAACTTCGACATCTGCACCTGACAAATGAAATCGACAAAGCTTGAAGGCCAAAGCATGGGGTGGTAGTTTATCAAATGCTCACATCTTCAAAGGGAACCATTTCTCACTATGCAATACCAAAGTATGTAGAAATATACCCTGGTCAAGTGACAACTTGCCAAGTACTCGAGGCCTAATACCCCTTACTTACAAGAGCAAGTTATTATTAGTTCAATGGTTTCTTAACTGCACACATATAAAGATCTTAAAATGCAACTTACAGTTAAGACCACAAGAAAAAAGTACAGTTTTGTACCTACCATAAATGTAGATGTCCGAACAGGATAGCATCTGCAGTCATAACAAATGGGTTGTCCTGTCGTCAGGCAGCCCTTCGGTCGGCCGGATTCCAAAGTCTGGGTCCGGCTTCGGCTGATGTCGCATTTCACCCGACGTCATCTCTGCTGGTCTTCGGGTATAAAAGCATCAGCCGACGCCATTTTCCTCAGTGTTTCTTGCCCCAGATGCCAGTTGCCCTCTAGGAAAGCTAAATTTTGGATAAATGCCAATGTTTCCAAAATAGTAGAAGGCAAACACAAAAAATAAGCATGTATGTACATATATGCAAACAAATACACCATAAGAGACTCCCCCCCCCCCCCAGCTAGCTATTAGGAGGGTAAATACCCTAGGAGTACCACAGAGGGGAAGGAGGGTGGGTAATCCTGATTGCAGATGCTATCCTGTTCGGACATCTACATTTATGGTAGGTACAAAACTGTACTATGTCCTTCAAGGATGCATCTGCAGTCATAACAAATGGGTAGAATACCATAGCCAAACTAGGGGAGGAGGAAGAAAAATTATGGTGTAGTTAGGATCCCTTGCAATACAGCAGTGGCAAACCCTGCTCGGGATCTAGAGTATAGAGGTAAATTATAATGCTTGGCAAATGTATGCACGGAGGTCCAAGTAGCCACCTCAATAATGTCCTTGGTTGCCACTCCTCGTAAGAAAGCTGTGGTAGTGGCTGTAGCCCTTGTAGAATGAGGTCTTATGTTCTGTGGAACTGGTTTTCTATGGTAGGAGTAACAGAATCTTATGCAATTTCCTATCCATTTGGAGATTGTCTGTTTGGAAATTGCTTTTCCTTCCCTTCCTGTTGCATAGGCTACTAAAAGCTGGTCAGTTTTTCTGTTACTTTTGGTTCTGTCCAAGTAGAAGCGTAACTGTCTATGTACATCCAAGGTATGCAGCAGCCTTTCCCCCCTGTTCTGTGGATTGGGAAAGAAGGTAGGTAGGTGGATTGCCTGGTTTAAAGACACTCTGGATACCACCTTGGGCATAAAAGTAGGATTAGTTCTCATGGACACTCTATCTTGATGGAAGATTAGGAAGGGTTGTACTGCCATTAAGGCCTGTAGTTCCGAAACCCTCCTTGCTGAAGTAATTGCCAGTAGGAAAGCAGTTTTCCATGATAGGTGTTGAAGATCTGCTGTTGCTGCTGGTTCAAATAGAGGGAGTGTCAATTTTTCTAGCACAAAGTTCAAGTCCCATGCTGGTAATGGTGGTTTCCTAGGAGGTTTTACATTCTTGATCCCTCTGAGGAATTGCCTGAGTAGAGGATGCGAAAAGACAGGTGGATCGAAGCTGTATTCTGCGGAAATAGCTGATGCATGTATCTTGATGGAGGAATAGGACAGGCCCGTATGTAGAAGCTCTGCCAAGTACTCCAGGATGTTAGCAATATCTATGTTCGAGACATCTTTTCCTCTTTCAGTACTCCAAATGACAAATCTTTTCCATTTTCCTGCATAGTTCCTTCTTGTTGAAGGTCTGCGGGCTTCAAGGATAATGTCTTTAACCCTTTGGGATAAGTCTGGGTTAGTAGCTGTTATGTGATGTTCCAGGCAGTCAGTTGCAAGGTTTTTAGGTTTGGGTGCATGATGTTGTAGTTGTTCTGAGTTAACATCAAAGGCATCAGGGTATTGGCCACATTCTCCCTGAGACATGCTCCTCAGCAAAGGATACCAGTGTTGTCTTGGCCAATTGAGCTATCAGAATTATCCTTGGACGTTCCTCTTTGATTTTCAGTAGTACCTTGTGCATCAAAGGCAGAGGTGGAAATGCATATGCTGTCAGGCCTTTCCAACTGAAGGATAGAGAGTCCACCTTCCATGCTAGTGGGTGGCATGTCCTTGTGCACAACTTTTTGAGCTGGTGATTGAGTGGGGATGCGAATAGGTCTATTTGTGGCATTCCCCATTTTTTGTGATGGCCTTGAAGATGTCGGGTGTAGCATCCATTCGTGAGCATCCGAGGTGGTTCTGCTTAACATGTCTGCTAGGGTGTTTTCTTTTTCCGGCACAAATATTGCCTGTAACTGGATGTTGTAGCTCAGAGCCATATTCCAAAGGTCCAGAGTCATTCTGCATAGGGGGTATGAATGAGTGCCTCCCTGTTTGTTGATGTACCACATGACTGTGGTGTTGTCTGTCCTTATCATTAAATGGCCTTCTTTGAGGAATGGTTTGAATTTCTGGATTGCTAGTTTTACTGCCAGCAATTCTTTTTGGTTTATGTGCAGGTGCAGCTGGTCTGAAGTCCACAATCCTTGTATGCACTTGTCCAACATGTGCGCCCCCCAGCCTAGGTCTGAGGCGTCCGTTGTGATGGTTTGGTTTGCTTGAAAGTTGTGGAAGGGCAAGCCTGGGTTTGACTGGCATGCTTGAGCCCACCATAGGAAAGTACAGTTTTGTACCTACCATAAATGTAGATGTTCGAAGATCCACATTGCTGCAGTCCTTACACTTGGGTAGTCCGCTGTCCTCGGTCGGCCCGAATATCAAAGTATTAGGCTGACGTCGGTCAAGGCGCTTAAGACTGACATCAGGACGTCAGGGTACAAATGCGCATGACCGACGTCATATCCTCAGTCTTTTCTTGCCCCAGATGTCAGAAGACCCTAAACAGAAAGGTCAAAACCAAAAGACAGCAAAAAACAACCAACCACCCTTGCACTAATCATATGTACAATATATACAATATCCACAATATTTACAACCCAAACCACACAACCGCCTCTAACAACAGAGGGGAAGGAGTGAGGTAATTGACTGCAGCAATGTGGATCTTGAACATCTACATTTATGGTAGGTACAAAACTGTACTATGTTCTTCATCTCACATTGCTGCAGTCCTTACACTTGGGTAGAATCCCAAAGCAGAGGTAAGGGAGGATGGCAAAACTATAAAGCAGTAGGAGCTGCCAAAATGCCCTGTAAAATTGCAGTGGCAAACCCATCCCTAGATTTAGAGTAAAGTGGAAGGTGGTAATGCTTAGAGAAAGTATGCACTGAACTCCAAGTAGCTGCCTCCAAAATATCTTTAGTTGCCACCCCCCTTAAAAAAAGCTGTAGAAGTGGCAGTAGCTCTAGTGGAATGAGGCCTAATCCCAGCTGGAATCTCCTTACCATGATGGGAGTAACAGAAAGCAATACAAGACCCAATCCACTTTGAAATAGTTTGTTTTGACACAGGCTTGCCCTGAGAACCCAAAGCAAAAGAAACAAACAACTGCTGAGACTGCCTGAACCCTTTAGTTCTGCTCAAATAATATCGCAACTGCCTGTGTATATCCAAGGTATGCAAAATCTTTTCCCCTTTATTTTGGGGGTTTGCATAAAAAGTAGGCAAATGAATAGTTTAGTTTAAAACCACACTAGAAACCACCTTAGGCATAAAGGAAGGATTAGTACGTAAAGATACCCTATCCTTATGGAAAATTAAGAAAGGCTCAACTGCCATAAGGGCCTGTAATTCAAAAACCCTTCTCGCAGAGGTAATGGCCAACAAAAAAGCAGTCTTCCATGATAAATATTTCAACTCGGCAGTAGCTGCAGGCTCAAAAGGTTGTAGAGTGAGTTTCTCCAACACAAAATTGAGATCCCAAGCAGGAGTAGGAGCTCTACGCGGGGGTCTTATATTCTTTGCCCCTCTAAGGAATTGCTTAAACAAAGGATGAGAAAACAATGGTGGATCACAGTCATAGTGAGCAGAAATTGCTGCAGCATGAATCTTAATAGAAGAGAAGGACAGACCTTTGTCCAGTAACTCAGCAAGATATTGAAGAGCCACACTTAAATTAGGCTTAGCAACATCAAATTCCTTTGCTGCACTCCAAAATAAAAATCTCTTCCATTTATCTGCGTATACTTTCCTTGTACTAGGCCTTCTGGCCTCCAAAATAACATTCAAAAAGTACAGTTTTGTACCTACCATAAATGTAGATGTCCGAATTGGATAGCATCTGCAGTCATAACAACTGGGTTGTCCTGTCGTCAGGCAGCCCTTCAGTCGGCCGGATTCCAAAGTCCGGGTCCGGCTTCGGCTGATGTCGCACTTCACCCGACGTCATCTCTGTTGGCCTTCGGGTATATAAGCATCAGCCGACACCATTTTCTTCAGTGTTTCTTGCCCCAGATGCCAGAAGCCCTCTAGAAGGCTAAAAAATTTTGGATAGATGCCAATGTTTCCAAAAGATAGAGGTAAACACACAAATAAGCATGTATGTACATAAATACAAACAAATACATCATGAAAGAAGTCCCCCCACTAGCTAGCTATTAGAAGGGTAAACACCCTAGGAGTACCACAGAGGGGAAGGAGGGAGGGTAATCCTGACTGCAGATGCTATCCAATTCGGACATCTACATTTATGGTAGGTACAAAACTGTACTATGTCCTTCATGGATGCATCTGCAGTCATAACAACTGGGTAGAATACCATAGCCAACTAGGGGAGGAGGATAAAGGTAGATTATGGTGTGTTTATGATCCCTTGCAGTACAGCAGTGGCAAACCCTGCTCGGGATCTGGAATATAGAGGTAAATTATAATGCTTGGCAAATGTATGCACGGAGGTCCAAGTAGCCGCCTCAGTAATGTCTTTGGTAGCCACTCCTCGTAAGAAGGCTGTGGTAGTGGCTGTTGCCCTTGTAGAATGAGGTCTTATGTTCTGTGGAATTTGCTTTCCATGGAAGGAGTAACAGAATCGTATGCAATTTCCTATCCATTTGGAGATTGTCTGTTTGGAAATAGCTTTTCCTTCCCTTCCTGTTGCATAGGCTACGAAAAGTTGGTCAGTCTTTCTGCTATTTTTTGTTCTGTCCAAGTAGTAGCGTAGCTGTCTATGTACATCCAAGGTATGCAGTATTCTTTCCCTCTGTTTTGTGGGTTGGGAAAGAAGGTAGGTAGGTGGATTGCCTGGTTTAAGGACACTCTGGATACCACCTTAGGCATAAATGTAGGATTAGTCCTCATGGACACTCTATCTTGGTGGAAGATTAGAAAGGGTTGCACTGCCATTAAGGCCTGTAGTTCTGAAACCCTCCTTGCTGAAGTAATTGCCAGTAGGAAAGCAGTTTTCCATGACAGGTGTTGCAGGTCTGCTGTTGCTGCTGGTTCAAAAGGTGATAGAGTCAATTTTTCTAGCACAAAGTTCAAGTCCCAGGCTGGTAATGGTGGTTTCCTTGGAGGTTTTACATTCTTGATTCCTCTGAGGAACTGCCTGAGCAAAGGGTGTGAAAAACAGGTGGATCAAAGCTGTATTCTGCTGAAATAGCTGATGCATGAATCTTGATGGAGGAATAGGACAGGCCTGAATGAAGTAGTTCGCCAGATACTCCAGAATGTTGGGCATATCTATGTTTGATACATCTTTACCTCTTTCTGAGCTCCAAATGACAAACCTTTTCCATTTCCCAGCATAGTTTCTTCTTGTTGAAGGTCGTGCTTCAAGAATAATGTCTTTAACTCTTTGTGAAAGCTGTGGGTTAGCAGCTGCTATGTGATGTTCCATGCAGTCAGTTGCAACGCTTTTAGGTTTGGATGCATGGTGCTGTAGTTGTTCTGAGTTAGCATCAAAGGCATCAGGGTATTGGCCACATATTGTTCGAGACATGCTCCTCAGCAGTGGGTACCAATGTTGTCTTGGCCAGTTTGGAGCTATCAGCATTATCCTTGGACGTTCCTCCTTGATTTTTTGTAATACTTTGTGTATCAAGGGAAGAGGTGGGAATGCATATGCTGTTAGTCCTTTCCAGCTGAAGGAGAGCGAGTCCACTTTCCATGCTAGTGGGTGGAATGTCCTTGTGCAGAATTTTTGAGCTGGTGATTGAGAGGTGATGCGAATAGATCTATCTGAGGCATTCCCCATTTCTTTGAGATGGTCTTGAAGATGTCCGGTGCAGCTGCCATTCGTGGACATCCGATGTAGTCCTGCTTAACATATCTGCTAGAGAGTTTCTTTTCCTGGTACAAATATTGCCTGTAACTGGATGTTGTAGCTGAGTGCCAGGGTCCACAGCTCCAAAGTCATTCTGCATAGGGGTAGGAATGAGTGCCTCCTTGTTTGTTGATGTACCACATGACTGTGGTGTTGTCTGTCCTTATCATCAACTGGCCTTCCTTGAGAAATGGTCTGAACTTTTGGATTGCCAGTTTTACTGCCAGCATTTCTTTTAGGTTGATGTGCAGGTGAAGTTGGTCCTGTGTCCACAATCCTTGCACGCATTTGTCCAGCATATGTGCCCCCATCCCAGGTCTGAAGCATCTGTTGTGATGGTCTGGCTTGCTTGACCTTTGCGAAAGGGCAGGCCTGGGTTTGACTGGCATGCGTGAGCCCACCATAGGAACTCCTGTTTTAAGCATGGTATTAGTGGAATTTCCGTTTCTAGGCTGTGTCTGTGTTGGGACCATAAATTCTTTAGGTACCACTGAAGCTTTCTCATATGTAGTCTGGCAAATGGAACCAAGATTATGCATGATGCCATGAAACCCAAGGCCTGCAGTACCTTTCTTGCTGTTAACTTGTTCAGATTTGTTAGTGCCAAGAAGTAAAGAGGGAGTTCTTTTTGTTTTTCTGTAGTTAGGAATGCCACTTGCCTTACTGTGTCCAATTCCGCTCCCAGGAAAGTCCTTGTCTGGGATGGTATCAGCCTTGACTTTTGTAAATTGACTGTGTATCCCAGTGCTTGAAGCAAGTAAATGACCCTTTGTAAATCTGTTGTCAGCTTGCTTTTGTTGTCCCCTTGTATCAGACAGTCGTCCAGGTATGGATAAATTTGAATTCCCTGTAGTCTGCAATGGGCGATTACTGATGCCAGGCATTTTGTGAATACTCTGGGGTCAGTAGATAAGCCAAAGGGCAATGCTGAGAATTGATAGTGCTCTGATCCTGCAAGAAATCTGAGGTATCTTCTGCAGATAGGTCGAATGGGGACGTGCAGGTATGCCTCCTTGAGATCTAGAGTTACCAGCCAACACTCCTTGCCCCAGCATGGGAAGAAGTTGCTGTAGGGTCAGCATCTTGAATTTTGGGACAATGATGTAAGTATTTAGGGTAGACAGGTCTAGAATTGGTCTCCAACTTTTTTCCTTTCTTGGAACTAGGAATAGTCTGGAGTAGAACCCCTTTCCTTGCTCTGCTGTTGGCACTTTTCCACAGCTCTCATGTTTGCTAATTCCATTATCTGTTGTAGAGCCTCTGTTTTTTGATTTGGAGGTAGGTTTGGCATTCCTCTTTTGACTGGTAAAGTGTGGAAGTGGAACCGGTAACCTTGATCTATGGTTGTAAAATCCACTTGTCCTTTGTTATGTGGTGCCAGTTTTATGAAAATAAGGTTAGCTTTCCGCCTAGAGGAGCTGCTATTTGTTCCCTGGTTGGCGGGTTTAGGTTTAAGTCACTGTGGCTGTGTTGATGTAGAGGCAGGTGTTGATTCTGTGCCTCTGTTGTTACCTTGCCACTGTCGTCCTCTGTAGGCACCTCCTCTGGATTGGTTTCTGCCTCTGGAACGTCTATTCCTGCCCCTTTGAGGTCTTGTGGAGTCAGGAAAGGACCAATTTTGGCAGGCCAGTTCCTGCTAAACCTTGGGGTTGAACCTGCAAGAATTCTTTAACTGTCTGGACTGATTTTGCCTTTTCTTCCATTTTCTTCATAACCTGCTGGGCAGGTGTACCAAACAAACTTGATTTATCCATAGGAGCATCAAGCAATTTAGATTTAACATGATCCGGTAAAGCTTGCTCCTTTAGCCATGCATGCCTTCTAATTACTGTGCCAGTCATGGCTGATCTAAATGAAGCCTCCAGTGCATCATAGCCACATTTTAAAGAATGGTTACTAACCTGCTGTATGTTATTTACCATTTCTAATACATAATTCTTATCAAGAGATTCATCAGTGGTTAGCTTTTTAGTTAACTGGTCAAGCATAAACTCTTGGTATTGTATCATGTGAAACTGACAATTTAAAGCTCTAGCTGAAAGAGTGGCTGAAGTGTAAACTTTTTACCCCATCTGTCTAATGACCTTGCTTCCCTTTCAGAAGGAACAGGGTTTTAGCTACAGTCGCTGACTACTGCCTTGGGACCCTGGGATATAGTTTCGGGTCGGCAAGAGGGGCCTTGTAGAGGTGGTGATGAGTATCTGGCACCCTGTAAAATCTGTCTGGTTTGGCAGGGGCTGGGGTAAAGAATCTGGAGCTGAGCAGGCATCATTGAAAGCATCATCCACCACAGAGAGAACAGGAGGGATAGCTAAGGGCCTGTGCTGTGGTAGGTGCAAAAGGTCCTAAGTCTTTTCCTGGAGTCTGAAAATCCTGTTGCTGCCATTGGAACTGTTCTCGCATGGCATGCAAGGTTTCCCCAAAGGAGAATTCTTCTGGAGGGAAGCAGCTGGAATGGATTCTTCAGCATCAGAATCTTCAAAATTGGAGAAAGGAGCCTCTGGCTGGTCAGTTATGTCTGATTCATCAGCAGAATCATCAGAGGACACTGGCTCAGGGGCTCTGCCCTAGGTCTCTTTCTGGGGCTGAGAGGCCCTGTCTGGGTGAGATTGAGATCCTCTAATTAATGAAATTAAATCTTCTGCCAAGGTAAGCATTTGAGAACTGGCAGAGGGCCTGGTGGAAGGGGCTTTAACAGGCACTGTTTTAGTAGTCTTGGCTGCTTTAGCCCTGGCGAAGGCCTTAATGGACATGGCTGCTGGAGGCCTAGCAGCACCACGTGCTGAGGTAGAGACATCCAAGGGAATGGTGTCTGATAAGTCAGTGGTAAGCACCGTAGTGGGTAAAATTTCTGAGGCCGATTCAAGAGTGTTAGCAGGGACCTCAGTTGTAGTGATAGTTTTAGGTGTAGTTTGATCAGTTTTCTCGGTTTCGGCCGAAACCGAGACACTCGCGGTTTGCTTAACCATGGTTTCGGCCGAAACCGCGGACCGCGAGTGTCGGTCTTTTCTTGCGTTTTTGGCAGAATGCGGTCGGAGGGTCCGGCGGCATAATGTACGCAAAGTCAGAACCGAAAAACTGTTCTGCAAACTCTGACCGACGTCTAAGCGTTCGTCGGTTGAAAGAAGCACAGGACGAACAAGCTGCTACGTCGTGGGCTGGGCCTAAACAGGGCAGGCAGTAAGACTGGAAATCTTTATGAGGTATTTGTTTCCCACAGGTTAAACAATTATTAACTTTTTCTGACATCGGCTGAGGCAAGAAAGAGTCCCCAACGGGTACTTAGCTTTAGAAGTCTTGAAGTAGTATTCGTAGAAGTAATCTCTGGATCCGACCGACCGGCACTTGCGAACAGCTTCTGCTTCGGGCGCCACGCGGCAAGAAAGACTGAAGAAAATGGCGTCGGCTGATGCTTATATACCCGAAGGCCAACAGAGATGACGTCGGGTGAAGTGCGACATCAGCCGAAGCCGGACCCGGACTTTGGAATCCGGCCGACTGAAGGGCTGCCTGACGACAGGACAACCCAGTTGTTATGACTGCAGATGCATCCATGAAGGACATCTTGCTGCGGAAGCTGAGACCCTCCAGGGTTTAAAACAGAATATGCCAGGCTGTTAGGTGAAGAGAGTGAAGTTTGACATTGAGTAAATGACTGTTCTCTTGAGACAGCAGGTGTGGAATCGAAGGCAAAGGCCATGGAGGCTCCCGAACCAGACTTCTCAATAATGGGTACCAGTGCTGTCGAGGCCAATCTGGAGCTATTAGAATCATCTTTGGCTTGTCCTGTCTGACCTTTAGGAGAACCTTTGGGAGGAGAGGCAGAGGTGGAAAGGCATACACATGAAGATTGCTCCAATTGAAAGAAAGAGCATCCACTTTCCAAGCTGTGGGATGAAACCTTTGTGCAAAACTTTGGCAGCTGGTAGTTTAGTGGAGAAGCGAACAGATCTATGTCTGGAGTTCCCCATGACACTGTCAATTTCTGAAATACATGAGGATCCAATTTCCACTCGTGGGGATCCATAATTAGCCTGCTCAACACATCTGCTAAGGAGTTCTGTGCTCCCGGCAGAAACCTTGCCTGAAGATTGAGCTGTAAACTGAAAGCAGTCTCCCACAAAATCATTGCTTGTCTGCATAGAGGATAAGAATGTGTTCCCCCTTGCTTGTTGATGTACCACATGACAGTTGTGTTGTCTGTTAGAATCAACACCTGCCCTGGAAGAAGTAAATCCTTGAAAGCTATTAATGCAAATTGGACTGCTAACATCTCCTTCAAGTTGATATGTAGATGTTGTAGTCTGGCAGGCCACGTGTCTTGTATCCACTTTCCATTTAGATGAGCTCCCAAGCTTTGTCTGAGGCATCTGTCGTTAGAATCTGACTCGCCTCTGGCCGGGTCACAGAGAGTCCCTTGTTTAGGTGACATTCCTGAGCCCACCACAAAAATTCCTTTTGAATGCAAGGTATTATCTGAATGACAGTGTCCAAATCTTGGCAGTGCTGTGTCCATACATTTTGAGATACCATTGTAGCTTCCTCATATGCAGTTTGGCATTGGGAAGCACCAGAATACAAGATGCCATGAACCCCAAGGCTTGAAGGACTGTCCTTGCAGTCAGCCTGGACTGATGAGACAATTGATGGAAGTAAAGGGAAAGATTCTTTTGTTTGTCCGGGGTCAAAAGGCCATCTGGGATGCTGTATTCAGTCTCACACCCAGAAAGCACATGTCTTGAGAGGGTACTAGACTGGACTTTATTTCGCTCACAGAATACCCCAGGCATCTTAGCACTGCAATCACATATTGCAAATGATGAAGAAGCTCGTCCCTTCCTTTGGCCAGAATCAGGCAATCGTCCAAATAAGGATAGATCTGTATTCCTTTTAGCCTGAAGAAAGCTATCACTGGAGCCAGAACCTTTGTGAACACTCTGGCAGTAGATAAGCCAAAGGGCAATGCAGAGAACTGATAATGAGAAGTCCCAGCTCAAAACGCAGATACTTCCTGCAACTTAGCCTGATAGGAACATGAAGGTAAGCTTCCTTGAGATCCAGAGTCACCATCCAGTGATCTTTGCCCAGCAGAGGTAAAAGCTGTTGTAACGTCAACATTTTGAACTTGGGAATGTCCAGATAAGTGTTGAGGATAGATAAATCCAAAATTGGTCTCCACGTGTTCCCCTTCTTTGGTACAAGGAACAGGCGAGAATAAAATCCTAGGCCTACTTCTGGCAGAGGGACCGGCTGTATGGCCCCTATTTGCAGCAGCAGAGAAATTTGTTTGTGAGCCTCTATTCTTTGCTGAGGAGAACGTCTGGCATGCCTTTGAAAGGAGGCAAGGTATGGAAATAAAACCTGTAACCTTGGTGTATAATATCCAATACCCATCTGTCCTGGGTAATTAAACTCCAATTTTCTTTGAAGAGTGCCAACCTTCCTCCCAAAGGGTGCTGCCAGACAAGAAGGCTCTGGCAGCTGAAAAGGTAGGTCATTGGGCCTGTTTACGAAAGGACTGGCCCCTGCCTTCACTCGAAGACTGTGCAGGTGAACTCCCTGTTCTAGGTCTGAAAGAGCCCTGAGCTCTACCCCTACCACGCCTAGATCTTCCCCTAGACTGTGAATCATAAGAAGGGTACGTCCACCCCTTAGCAGGCCAATTCCTACTAAACTTCGGAGGCTGAACTTGCAAAAAATCTTTAACAGTCTGCATAGACTTAGCCTTGTCTTCCATTTTCTTTAAAACTGCCTCCACAGGTGAACCAAACAATACATCAGACTGTAAAGGAGCATCTAAAATCCTTGTCTTAACATGGTCAGATAAGTTCTGATCCCTCAGCCAGGCGTGCCTGCGAAGAACTGACCCAGTGGCAGCCACCCTAGACGAGGCCTGTACAGCATCAAATCCACATTGTAAAGAATGCTTACCCACCTGTTCAGAAACATGTACCAAATCTTGTAATTCTTTACACTCAATGCCTTCCGCCAGAGCATCTACCTTAGACTTCAATTGAGAAAGAAGATAGTTTTGATATTTCAACATGTGAAACTGGCAATTCAAAGCCCTCATAGCTAAGGTGGAAGAAGTATAGACTTTCTTTCCCCATCTATCCAAAGCTCTGGCCTCTTTATCTGGAGGAACCAGATTTTTACCACAGAGGCCTTGACACCCTTAGGTCCCTGACTAACTGTTTCTGGGTCCGCCCTAGGACTCTTATACAGATATTTATGAGCTTCAGGCACCCTGTAATACCTGTCCGGTTAACAGGAGCAGGAGGCAAAGAATCAGGATTAAGTGAAGCCTCTGCAAACACATCTTCCACAACATCCAGAACAGGTGGTATAGCCAAAGGCCTATGCTGAGGTAAAAGCAAAAATTCCCTAAGCCTTTTCCTGGAATCAGAGAAGTCCTGACCTTCCCATTTAAAATGCTCCCTCATGGAATGAAGAGTCTCTGAAAAAGAAAAATCCTCTGGAGGAGAAGCAGAAGGAGTAGAATCATCCACATCAGAATCAGAATAAGGAGAATACTCCTGCAAGTCTTCAGCCGAAGACTCTGAAACATCCGAAACCTGCTCAAAACTCCCCAACTCTGGTTCCACCCTAGGCCTCTTATCAGGAGGGGGCAAAGAACCTCTAATCAAAGTAATTAAATCTTCTGCCATTTTGAGCATGTGCTTCTTGGGCACAGATCCTGAAGAGCTAGGAGTGGCACCAACAGAAGCTAAACCTGGCCTGCCTCTGGGAGAAGCCTTGGAAACAGAAGGAGAAGGCCTAACCACCCTAGGAAGGGAGGGGAGTACATTAACCTGAGAAGCCCCTTCAGCCTGACCTGCCTCCTGAGAGGCCACATCCTGCAAAATCAAGGTCTCCCCCTGGGACTCCAGAGAAGCCTCCGGTGGAAAGTACAGTTTTGTACCTACCATAAATGCAGATGTTCGAGGATCCACATTGCTGCAGTCCTAACTATTGGGTAGTCCGCTGTCCAGTCGGCCCGAATACCAAAGTATATGGCTGACGTCGGTCAGGGCGCATTAGACTGACGTCAGTACGTCAGGGTACTAATGCGCATGACCGACATCATATCCTCAGTCTTTTCTTGCCCCAGATGTCAGAAGACCCTAAAAAGACAAGGCCCAATATACCTGCACCAAAAATATGTACAATATATACAAAAATATCAGCATATAACCTCACCTACACAACCACCCCTAAACACAGAGGGGAAGGAGGGAGGGATTGGACTGCAGCAATGTGGATCCTCGAACATCTACATTTATGGTAGGTACAAAACTGTACTATGTTCTTCATTCCACATTGCTGCAGTCCTAACTATTGGGTAGAATCCCAAAGCAGAGGTAAGGGAGGCTGGCAAATCATAAAGAAGCAGGAGCTGACAACATGCCTTGCAAAATAGCTGTGGCAAAACCAGCCCTAGACTTAGAGTAGAGAGGAAGGTGATAATGCTTAGAGAAAGTATGCACTGAACTCCAAGTAGCTGCCTCCAAAATATCCTTAGTTGCCACCCCCCTTAGAAAAGCTGTTGAAGTGGCAGTAGCCCTAGTGGAAGGAGGCCTAATCCCAGCTGGAATCTCCTTGCCATGATGGGAATAACAAAATGCAATGCAAAACCCAATCCACCTAGAAATAGTTTGTTTTGACACAGGCTTGCCCTGCGAACTCAAGGCAAAAGAAACAAACAACTGCTGAGACTGCCTAAAATCCTTAGTCCTGCTTAAATAATAACGCAATTGCCTGTGTACATCTAAAGTGTGCAAAATCTTTTCCCCTTTATTTTGGGGGTCTGCATAACAAGTAGGCAAATGAATAGTTTGGTTTAAAGCCACACTAGAAACCACCTTAGGCATAAAGGAAGGATTAGTACGTAATGATACCCTATCCTTATGGAAAATCAAAAGGGCTCTACTGCCATAAGGGCCTGCAACTCAGACACCCTTCTTGCAGAAGTAATAGCCAACAGAAAAGCAGTCTTCCATGACAAGTATTTCAATTCAGCAGTAGCCGCAGGCTCAAAAGGTTGTAGAGTAAGTTTTTCCAACACAAAATTGAGATCCCAAGCAGGAGTAGGAGCTCTCATGGGGGTCTTATATTCTTTGCCCTCTAAGAAACTGCTTGAACAAAGGATGTGAAAACAATGGTGGGTCACAATCATAGTGAGCTGAAATTGCTGCAGCATGAATCTTAATGGAAGAGAAGGACAAACCTTTGTCCAATAACTCAGTAAGATATTGAAGAGCCACACTCAAATTAGGCTCAGAAATCTCCAAATTCTTTGCTGTACTCCAAAATAAAAATCTCTTCCATTTTTCATGTACACTTTCCTTGTACTAGGTCTTCTAGCTTCCATAATCACATTTAAAACTTGTTGAGGAAGTTGAGACCTGCTGTGTTTCAACACAGAATATGCCAGGCTGTCAGATGAAGAGAGTGAAGCTTGACATTGAGCAGATGACCGTCCTTCTGAGATAACAGATGTGGAATCAAAGGTAAAGGCCATGGAGGCTTCCTTACCAGACTCCTTAGTAGTGGGTACCAGTGTTGCAGAGGCCAATCTGGAGCTATTAAAATCATCCTTGGCTTGTCTTGTCTGACCTTTAAGAGCACCTTTGGAAGAAGAGGCAGAGGTGGAAAGGCATACACATGAAGATTTTTCCAACTGAAAGAAAGAGCATCCACTTTCCAAGCTGTGTGATGAAACCCCTTTGTGCAAAACTGTGGCAGCTGGTGGTTTAGTGGAGAAGCGAACAGATCTATGTCTGGAGTTCCCCATGACACTGTCAATTTCTGAAATACATGAAGATCCAGTTTCCACTCGTGGGGATCCATGATTTGTCTGCTTAACACATCTGCTAAGGAGTTCTGTGCTCCGGCAGAAACCTTGCCTGAAGAGTTAGTTGCAAGCTGAGCGCAGTCTCCCATAAAATCATTGCTTGCCTGCATAGAGGATAAGAATGTGTTCCCCTTGTTTGTTGATGTACCACATGACAGTTGTGTTGTCTGTTAGAATCAACACCTGCCCTGGAAGAAGTAACTCCTTGAAAGCCATTAATGCAAACTGGACTGCTAACATCTCCTTCATGTTGATATGTAGATGCTGTAGTCTGGCAGGCCACTTGTCTTGTATCCACTTTCCATTTAGATGAGCTCCCAAGCAATGTCCGAGGCATCTGTCGTTAAAATCTGACTCGCCTCTGGCCGGGTCACAGAGAGTCCCTTGTTTAGGTGACATTCCTGAGCCCACCACAAAAATTCTTTTGAAGGCAAGGTATTATTTGAATGACAGTGTCCAAATCCTGGCAGTGCTGTGTCCATACATTTTGAGATACCATTGCAGCTTCCTCATATGCAGTTTGGCATTGGGAAGCACCAGAATACAAGATGCCATGAACCCTAATGCTTGAAGGACTGTCCTTGCAGTCAGCACGGACTGATGAGATAGTTGATGGAAGTAAAGGGATAGACTCTTTTGTTTGTCCGGGGTTAAAAGGCCATCTGGGCTGCTGTATTCAGTCTCACACCCAGAAAGCACATGTCTTGAGAGGGTACTAGACTGGACTTTATTTCGTTCACAGAATACCCTAGGCATCTTAGCACTGCTATAACATATTCCAGATGCTGTAGAAGGTCTTCCTTTTCTTGAGCCAGAATCAGGCAGTCGTCCAAGTAAGGATAGATTTGAATTCCTTTTAGCCTGAAGTAAGCTATCACTGGAGCCAGAACCTTTGTGAATACTCTGGCAGTAGATAAGCCAAAGGGCAATGCAGAGAACTGATAATGAGAATCTCCAGCTCAAACGCAGATACTTCCTGCAACTTAGTCTTATAGGCACATGAAGGTAAGCTTCCTTGAGATCTAAAGTTACCATCCAGTGATCCTTGCCCAGCAGAGGTAAAAGCTGTTGTAACGTCAACATCTTGAACTTGGGAATGTCCAGATAAGTGTTGAGGATAGATAAATCCAAAATCGGTCTCCACGTGTTCCCCTTCTTTGGTACTAGGAACAGGCGAGAATAAAATCCTAGGCCCCTTTCTGATACGGGACTGGCTGAATGGCCCCTATTTGGAGTAACAGAGAAATTTGCTTGTGAGCCTCTTTCCTTTGTGGAGGAGGAACGTCTGGCATGCCTTTGAAAGGGGGCAATGTATGGAAATAAAACCTGTAACCGTGGTGAATGATATCCAACACCCATCTGTCTTGAGTAATTAAATCCCAATTTTCTTTGAAAAGAGACAGTCTTCCTCCCAAAGGAGCTGCCAGACGAGAATCTACTGGCAGCTGAAAAGGCAGGTCATTGGGTCTGTTTTAAAGGACTGACCCCTGCCCTCACCAGAAGTCTGAGCAGGTGAACTCCCTGTTCTAGGCCTAAAAGAACCTTGAGCTCTGCCCCTACCACGTCTAGACCTACCCCTAGACTGGGAATCATAAGCAGGATACGTCCATCCCTTAGTAGGCCAATTTCTACTAAACTTCGGTGGCTGCACCTGCAAAAAATCTTTAACAGTTTGCATAGACTTAGCTTTATCCTCCATTTTCTTCAAAACTGCTTCCACAGGCGAACCAAACAACACATCAGACTGTAAAGGAGCATCCAAAATCCTTGTCTTAACATGCTCAGCTAAATTCTGATCCCTCAACCAGGCATGCCTGCGAAGAACAGAACTAGTGGCAGCCACCCTCGAGGAGGCCTGTACAGCATCAAAACCACATTGCAAAGAATGCTTACCCACTTGTTCAGACACATGAACTAAATCCAGCAACTCTTTACACTCAATACCTTCCGCCAAAGCATCCACCTTAGATTTCAATTGTGAAAGGAGATAATTTTGATATTTTAACATGTGAAACTGACAATTCAACGCCCTCATGGCTAAAGTGGAAGAAGTATACACTTTCTTTCCCCATCTATCCAAAGCCCTTGCCTCTTTATCAGTGGGAACAGGGTTTTTAACCACAGAGGCCTTAACACCTTTAGGTCCCTGAGAAACAGTTTCCGGGTCTGCCCTAGGACTCTTAAAAGATACTTATGAGCTTCAGGCACCCTATAGTACCTATCAGGTTTAACAGGAGCAGGAGGCAAAGAATCAGGGTTCAGGGAAGCCTCTGCAAAAACATCTTCCACCACATTCAACACAGGAGGTATAGCTAAGGGCCTATGCTGGGGTAAAAACAAGAATTCCCTAAGCCTTTTCCTGGAATCAGAGTAATCCTGGCCTTCCCATTTAAAGTGCTCCCTCATGGAATGCAGAGTCTCTGAAAATGAGAAATCCCCAGGAGGAGAAGCTGTAGGAGTGGAATCATCCACATCAGAGTCAGAATAAGGAGGATACTCCTGCAAATCTTCCGCAGAAGACTCAGAAGCCTCTGAACACTGTTCAAAACTCTCAAACTCAGGTTCCACCCTAGGCCTCTTATCAGGAGGGGGCATAGAACCTCTAATCATAGTAATCAAATCTTCTGCCATTTTAAGCATATGTTTCTTAGGCACAGAACCTGAAGTGCTAGGAGAAGCCCCCACTGAAGCTAAACTTGGCCTACCTCTCAAAGAAGTTTTGGAAACAGAAGGAGAGGCTCTAACTACCTTGGGAAGAGAGGGAAGAACAGTTACCTGAGAAGCCCCTCAGCCTGGCCTACCTCCTGAGAAGGCACATCCTGTAACAGTAAAGTCTCTGCCTGAGACTCCAAAGAAACTCCTGGCAAAACCTCTGGCTCCACTGAGCTTTCTAAAGAACCGACGTCCGGGACTGCCGGTTCATCAACCCTAGGCTTCGCTGTTTTGTCCTTGCGCTTTTTGGTCGAAGCGGGCGTCGGAGCATCCGACGGCATTTTATAATTGCAACGCTTCCCAAACACTAACCTGGCACAGTCTAACCTTCTCTTAATAGTGCATTTGTTAAACCTAGCACAAGAGCGGCATCCACCAACGTCGTGCTCAGGCCCTAAACAAGGTATACACAAGGTATGGTAATCCCTATGAGGTATCTGTTTCCCACAAGAAATACAGTTATTCACTTTTTCTGACATCCGGTTAAATACTGAGGCAAGAAAAACCAAAATGTTCCCAACGGGTACTTAGCCAACTTTGATTCGGTCTGAAACTCCGACTTCAGAAAATTTCAGAACGCCAACCTGCACTCGCAAAACTGCTTCTGCATCGGACCATGCGGCAAAAAAGACTGAGGATATGACGTCGGTCATGCGCATTAGTACCCTGACGCACTGGCGCCAGTCTAATGCGCCTGACCGACGCCAGCCATATACTTTGGTATTCGGGCCGACTGGACAGCGGACTACCCAATAGTTAGGACTGCAGCAATGTGGAATGAAGAACATCCACCGGTTCCACTGACGCCTCTAAAGAACCGGCGTCCGGTACGGACGACTCTTCTTGCCTGGGTTTAGCTGCTTTGTCTTTGCGCTTCTTCGGGGAAGCGGGCGCCGGAGCATCCGACGGCATATTGTAATTGCACCGCTTCCCGAAGACCAACCTGGCACAATCTAACCTTCGCTTAATAGTGCGCTTATTAAACTTAGCACAAAAGCGACACCCAACAACGTCGTGCTCAGACCCCAAACAAGGAATACACAAGGTATGATAATCTCTATGCGGTATCTGCTTCCCACAAGAAATACAGTTATTCACTTTTTCTGACATCCAGTAAACCACTGAGGCAAGAAAAAACTAAAATATTCCACAACGGGGTACTTAGCCAACTTTGACTCGGTCTGAAACTCGACCGAAAATTTCAGAACGCCGAACGGCACTTGCAACGCTGCTTCTGCATCGGACCATGCGGCAAAAAAGACTGAGGATATGACGTCGGTCATGCGCATTTGTACCCTGACGTCCTGATGTCAGTCTTAAGCGCCTTGACCGACGTCAGCCTAATACTTTGATATTCGGGCCGACCGAGGACAGCGGACTACCCAAGTGTAAGGACTGCAGCAATGTGAGATGAAGAACATCTCTTGTTTCAGGCATGGGATTAGTGGGATTTCGGTTTCTAAGCTGTGCCTGTGTTGAGACCATAAATTCTTTAGGTACCACTGTAGTTTTCTCATATGCAGTCTGGCATGGGGGACCAGGATTATGCATGATGCCATGAAGCCCAAGGCCTGCAGTACTTTTCTTGCTGTTAGTTTGTGCTGCTTTGTTAATGCCAAGAAGTAAAGAGGGAGTTGTGCTTGTTTTTCTGCAGTTAGGAATGCCATTTGTTTTACTGTGTCCAATTCCACCCAAGAATGTTCTTGTCTGGGATGGTATCAGTCTTGACTTTTTTAAATTGACCGTGTATCCCAGGGCTTGTAGTAAGCAAATGACTCTTTGTAAATCTGTTGTCAGCTTGCTTTTGTTGTCCGCTTGTAACAGGCAGTCATCCAGGTATGGATAAATTTGGATTTCCTGTAGCCTGCAATGAGCGATTACTGATGCCAGGCATTTTGTGAATACTCTGGGCGCAGTAGATAAGCCAAAGGGCAATGCTGAGAATTGATAATGCTCTGATCCTGCAAGAAATCTGAGGT
Organism: Protopterus annectens; assembly: GCF_019279795.1. Lineage (NCBI taxonomy): Eukaryota > Metazoa > Chordata > Ceratodontiformes > Protopteridae > Protopterus > Protopterus annectens. The sequence continues at coordinate 1,788,193,839 of NC_056743.1, read as the reverse complement.
ATCTTCTGCAATTTGGTCGTATGGGGACGTGCAGGTATGCCTCCTTGAGATCTAGAGTTACCAGCCAACACTCCTTGCCCAGCATGGGAAGAAGTTGCTGTAGGGTCAGCATTTTGAATTTTGGTACAATGATGTATGTGTTTAAGACGGACAGGTCGAGAATAGGTCTCCAACTTTTCTTTTCTTGGTACTAGGAAGAGTCTGGAGTAGAATCCTTTGCCCTGTTGTGTTATTGGTACTCTTTCCACAGCTCTCATCTTTGTTAATTGAGCTATCTGCTTTAGAGCTTCTGTTTTTTTGATTTGGAGGTAGGTTTGGCATTCCTCTTTTTACTGGTAAGGTGTGGAAGTGGAACCTGTAGCCTTGGTCTATGGTTTGCAAAATCCACTTGTCTTTTGTGATATAGTGCCAATTTTTCGAAAATAAGGCTAACTTTCCACCTAAAGGTGCTGCTATTTGCTCCCTGGTAGGCGGTGTCAGAGTCAAGTCACTGTGATTGTGTTGCAGTGGCAGTGGTTGTGTCTGTGCCTCTCTGGTTATTGCCTTGCCACTGGCGTCCTCTATAGGCACCTCCTCTGGATTGATTTCTGCCTCTAGAGCGTCTATTCCTGCCTCTTTGAAATTTTGAGGAGTCTGGAAAGGACCAATTTTTGGCAGGCCAGTTCCTGCTAAACCTTGGGGGCTGAACCTGTAAGAAATCCTTAACTGTTTGTACAGATTTTGCCTTCTCTTCCATTTTCTTCATTACTTGCTGAGCAGGTGTACCAAATAGACTGGCCTTATCCATAGGAGCATCTAACAGCTTTGCTTTAACATGATCCGGCAAAACCTGTTCCTTCAACCATGCATGCCTTCTTATCAGTGTTCCAGTCATGGCTGATCTAAATGAAGCCTCCAGTGCATCATAGCCACATTTTAAAGAATGGTTACTAACCTGCTGAATGTTATTCACCATTTCTAAAACATATTTCTTATCTAAGGAGTCATCAGAGGACAGCTTCTTAGTTAACTGATCAAGCATAAACTCTTGGTATTGGATCATGTGAAACTGACAGTTTAAAGCTCTAGCTGAGAGAGTAGCAGAGGTGTAAACTTTTTTCCCCCATCTCTCTAAGGACCTGGATTCCCTTTCAGAAGGGAGAGGGTTTTTTGCTGAGGTCGAAGCTACTGCCTTAGGACCCTGGGATATAGTCTCAGGATCTGAAAGTGGGGCCTTGTATAGGTGGTGATGAGTGTCTGGCACCCTGTAAAATCTATCTGGTTTGGCAGGGGCTGGAGGTAAAGTATCAGGAGCAGTGCAAACATCATTAAATGCATCATCCACAACAGGCAGAACTGGAGGTATAGCTAAGGGCCTATGTTGTGGTAAGTGCAGAAAGGTCCTAAGCCTTTTTCTTGAATCTGAGAAATCTTGTCCCTGCCATTGGAATTGTTCTCTCATGGCATGTAAGGTTTCCCCAAAGGAAAATTCCTCTGGTGGAGAGGCAGATGGAATGGATTCTTCAGCATCGAAATCTTCATAAGTAGAAAAAGGAGCCTCTGGCTGATCTGTAATGTCTGAGTCATCCGAAGAATCATCAGAGGACACTGGCTCGGGGGGCTCTGCTCTAGGTCTCTTTTCTGGAGGCTGAGAGGCCCTGTCTGGGTGAGATTGGGATCCCCTAATTAAGGAGATTAAATCCTCTGCCAGAGTAAGCATTTGTGAACTAGAAGTGGGCCTAAGTGAGGGGGTCTTAACAGGCACTGATTTAACAGTTTTGGCTTTAGCCCTGGCAAAGGCCTTTATAGACATGGCTGCAGGAGGCCTAGCAGCACCACGTGCTGGGGTAGAGACATCCAAAGGGATGGTGTCTGATAATTCACTAGGAACCACAGTAGTAGGCAAAAAGTACAGTTTTGTACCTACCATAAATGTAGATGTTCGAAGATCCACATTGCTGCAGTCCTAACACTTGGGTAGTCCGCTGTCCCTCGGTCGGCCCGAATATCAGAGTATAAGGCTGACGTCGGTCAAGGCGCATTTGACTGACATCAGAACGTCAGGGTACAAATGCGCATGACCGACGTCATATCCTCAGTCTTTTCTTGCCCCAGATGTCAGAAGACCCTAAAAAGAAAGGTCAAAACCCATAGACAACAACTAAACAACCAACCAGCCTAACACCAAAAATATGTACAATATATACAATATATACAATATACCATATACCTCAGATGGAAAACCCAACCCACACAGCCACCTCAAACTACAGAGGGGAAGGAGGGAGGGTAAATTGGACTGCAGCAATGTGGATCTTCGAACATCTACATTTATGGTAGGTACAAAACTGTACTATGTTCTTCATCTCACATTGCTGCAGTCCTAACACTTGGGTAGAATCCCAAAGCAGAGGTAAGGGAGGATGGCTAAACTATAATGAAGCAGGAGCTGCCAAAATGCCCTGCAACACAGCAGTGGCAAAACCAGCCCTGGATTTAGAATACAGTGGAAGGTGGTAATGCCTAGAGAAGGTATGCACTGAACTCCAAGTGGCTGCCTCCAAAATATCCTTAGTTGCCACCCCCCTCAAAAAAGCTGTGGAAGTGGCAGTAGCCCTAGTGGAATGAGGCCTAATCCCAGCTGGAATCTCTTTGCCATGATGGGAATAACAGAAAGCAATGCAAAATCCAATCCACTTAGAAATAGTTTGTTTTGACACTGGCTTGCCCTGAGAGCACAAAGCAAAAGAAACTAATAACTGCTGAGATTGTCTGAACCCTTTAGTTCTGTCCAAATAATATCGCAACTGCCTGTGTACATCTAAAGTGTGCAAAATCTTTTCCCCTTTATTTTGGGGATTTGCATAAAAAGTAGGCAAATGAATAGTTTGGTTTAAAGCCACACTAGAAACCACTTTAGGCATAAAGGAAGGATTAGTACGTAAAGATACCCTATCCTTATGGAAAATTAAGAAAGGCTCAACTGCCATAAGGGCCTGCAATTCAGAAACCCTTCTTGCAGAGGTAATGGCCAACAAAAATCAGTCTTCCATGACAAATATTTCAACTCAGCAGTAGCTGCAGGCTCAAAAGGTTGTAGAGTGAGTTTCTCCAACACAAAATTGAGATCCCAAGCAGGAGTAGGAGCTCTTCGTGGGGGTCTTATATTCTTTGCCCCTCTAAGAAATTGCTTGAACAAAGGATGAGAAAATAATGGTGGGTCACAGTCGTAGTGAGCTGAAATTGCTGCAGCATGAATCTTAATAGAAGAGAAGGACAAACCTTTGTCCAATAACTCAGTAAGATATTGAAGAGCCACACGTAAATCAGGCTCAGAAACATCCAAATCCTTAGCTGCACTCCAAAACAAAAATCTCTTCCATTTATCTGCGTACACTTTCCTAGTACTAGGCCTTCTAGCTTCCAAAATCACATTCAAAACTTGTTGTGGAAGTTGAGACCCTCTATGGTTTAAAACAGAATATGCCAGGCTGTTAGGTGAAGAGAGTGAAGTTTGACATTGAGCAAATGACTGTCCTCCTGGGACAACAGATGTGGAATCAAAGGCAAAGGCCATGGAGGCTTCCGTACTAGACTTCTCAGTAATGGGTACCAGTGCTGTAGAGGCCAATCTGGAGCTATCAAAATCATCCTTGGCTTGTCCTGTCTGACCTTCAGAAGTACCTTTGGGAGGAGAGGCAGAGGTGGAAAGGCATACACATGAAGATTTTTCCAACTGAAAGAAAGAGCATCCACTTTCCAAGCTGTGGGATGAAACCTCTTCGTGCAAAACTTTGGCAGCTGGTGGTTTAGTGGAGAAGCGAACAGATCTATGTCTGGAGTTCCCCAGGACACTGTCAATTTCTGAAATACATGAAGATCCAGTTTCCACTGTGGGGATCCATGATTTGTCTGCTTAACACGTCTGCTAAGGAGTTCTGTGCTCCGGCAGAAACCTTGCCTGAAGACTTAGTTGTAAACTGAGAGCAGTCTCCCACAAAATCATTGCTTGCCTGCATAGAGGATAAGAATGTGTTCCCCTTGCTTGTTGATGTACCACATGACAGTTGTGTTGTCTGTTAGAATCAACACCTGCCCTGGAAGAAGTAAATCCTTGAAAGCTATTAATGCAAACTGGACTGCTAACATCTCCTTCAAGTTGATATGTAGATGCTGTAGTCTGACAGGCCACTTGTCTTGTATCCACTTTCCGTTTAGATGAGCTCCCCAAGCTTTGTCTGAGGCATCTGTCGTTAAAATTTGACTCGCCTCTGGCCGGGTCACAGAGAGTCCCTTGTTTAGGTGACATTCCTGAGCCCACCACAAAAATTCCTTTTGAATGCAAGGTATTATTTGAATGACAGTGTCCAGATCCTGGCAGTGCTGTGTCCATACATTTTTGAGATACCATTGCAACTTCCTCATATGCAGTTTGGCATTGGGATGCACCAGAATACAAGATGCCATGAACCCTAAGGCTGAAGTCCTTGCAGTCAGCCAGGACTGAAGAGATAGATGATGGAAGTAAAGGGAAAGATTCTTTTGTTTGTCCGGGGTTAGAAAGGCCATCTGGGAAGCTGTATTCAGTCTTACACCCAGAAAGCACATGTCTTGAGAGGGTACTAGACTGGACTTTATTTCGTTCACAGAATACCCCAGGCATCTTAGCACTGCTATCACATATTCCAAATGACGAAGAAGCTCGTCCCTCCCTTGAGCCAGAATCAGGCAATCGTCCAAATAAGGATAGATTTGTATTCCTTTTAGCCTGAAGAAAGCTATCACTGGAGCCAGAACTTTCGTAAATACTCTGGGCGCAGTAGATAAGCCAAAGGGCAATGCAGAGAACTGATAGTGAGAAGTCCCAGTCCGAAAGCAGATACTTCCTGCAACTTAGCCTGATAGGAACATGAAGGTAAGCCTCCTTGAGATCCAAAGTTACCATCCAGTGATCCTTGCCCAGCAGAGGTAAAAGCTGTTGTAACGTCAACATTTTGAACTTGGGAATGTCCAGATAAGTGTTGAGGATAGATAAATCCAAAATTGGTCTCCACATGTTCCCTTTTTGGTACAAGGAACAGGCGAGAATAAAATCCTAGGCCCCTTTCTGGCATAGGAACCGCTGTATGGCCCCTATTTGGAGTAACAGAGAAATTTGCTTGTGAGCCTCTATTCTTTGTTGAGGAGGAATGTCTGGCATGCCTTTGAAAGGAGGCAAGGTATGGAAATAAAACCTGTAACCGTGATGTATGATATCCAATACCCATCTGTCTTGGGTAATCAAACTCCAATTTTCTTTGAAAAGTGCCAACCTTCCTCCCAAAGGTGCTGCCAGGCGAGAAGGTTCTGGCAGCTGAAAAGGTAGGTCATTGGGTCTGTTTACGAAAGGACTGACCCCTGCCCTCACTCGAAGACTGTGCAGGAGAACTCCTGTTCTAGGCCTGAAAGAGCCCTGACCTCTGCCCCTGCCACGTCTAGATCTACCCCTAGACTGGGAATCATAAGCAGGATACGTCCACCCCTTAGTAGGCCAATTTCTACTAAACTTTGGAGGCTGAACCTGCAAAAAATCTTTAACAGTCTGCATAGACTTAGCCTTGACTTCCATTTTCTTTAAAACTGCCTCAACAGGAGAACCAAACAAGACATCAGATTGCAAAGGGGCATCCAAAATCCTAGTTTTAACATGGTCAGATAAATTTTGATCCCTCAGCCAGGCATGCCTGCGAAGAACTGACCCAGTGGCAGCCACCCTAGACGAGGCCTGTACAGCATCAAAACCACATTGCAAAGAATGCTTACCCACTTGTTCAGAAACATGCACTAAATCTTGTAACTCTTTACAATCAATACCTTCCGCCAAAGCATCAACCTTAGATTTCAACTGTGAAAGGAGATAATTTTGATATTTCAACATGTGAAACTGGCAATTCAAAGCTCTCATGGCTAGAGTGGAAGAAGTATAAACTTTCTTTCCCCATCTATCCAAGGCCCTGGCCTCTTTATCTGCAGGAACCGGATTCTTGACAACAGAAGCCTTAACACCCTTAGGCCCCTGGCTAACAGTTTCTGGGTCTGCCCTAGGACTCTTAAAAGATACTTATGAGCTTCAGGCACCCTGTAATACCTATCTGGTTTAACAGGAGCAGGAGGCAAAGAATCAGGATTAAGAGAAGCCTCTGCAAACACATCTTCCACCACATTCAGAACAGGAGGTATAGCCAAAGGCCTATGCTGGGGTAAAAACAAAAATTCCCTAAGCCTTTTCCTGGAATCAGAGAAGTCCTGACCTTCCCATTTAAAATGCTCTCTCATGGAGTGAAGGGTCTCTGAAAGAAAAATCCTCAGGAGGAGAAGCAGGAGTAGAATCATCCACATCAGAATCAGAATAATGAGAATACTCCTGCAAGTCTTCAGCCGAAGACTCAGACACATCCGAAGCCTGCTCATAATCCCCCAACACTGGTTCCATCCTTGGCCTCTTATCAGGAGGGGGCATAGAGCCTCTAATTAAAGTAATTAAATCTTCTGCCATTTTAAGCATGTGCTTCTTGGGCACAGAACCTGAAGAACTAGGAGTGACACCCACAGAAGCTAAACTAGACCTGCCTCTAGGAGAAGCCTTGGAAGCAGAAAGAGAGGGCCTAGACACCTTAGGAAGGGAGGGAGTACAGTTATCTGAGAAGCCCCTACAGCCTGACCTGCCTCCTGGGAGGCCACATCCTGTAAAAACAAAGTTTCTCCCTGGGACTCCAGAGAGGCCTCCGTCGGAACCACCGGTTCCACCGACGCCTCTAAAGAACCGGCGCCCGGTTCGGACGACTCCTCTAACCTAGGTTTAACTGCCTTGTCCTTACGCTTCTTTGAGGAAGCGGCCGGAGCATCCGACGGCATATTGTAATTGCACCGCTTCCCAAAGACCAACCTGGCACAATCCAACCTTCGCTTTATAGTGGGTTTATTGAACCTAGCACAAAAGCGACACCCAACAACGTCGTGCTCAGGTCCCAAACAAGGTATACACAAATTATGGTAATCCCTATGCGGTATCGGTTTCCCACAAGAAATACAGTTATTCACTTTTTCTGACATCCGGTAAACCACTGAGGCAAGAAAAAACCAAAATATTCCCCGGGTACTTAACCAACTCTGACTTCGGTCTGAAACTCCGATGAAAAATTTCAGAACGCCGAACGGCACTTGCAACACTGCTTCTGCATCGGACCATGCGGCAAAAAAGACTGAGGATATGATGTCGGTCATGCGCATTTGTACCCTGACGTTCTGATGTCAGTCAAATGCGCCTTGACCGACGTCAGCCTTATACTCTGATATTCGGGCCGACCGAGGGACAGCGGACTACCCAAGTGTTAGGACTGCAGCAATGTGAGATGAAGAACATCTTCAGAGGCCGATTCAACTAAGGTAGCAGGAGCCTCAGTAGTAGTCATGGATTCGGCTGAAGATTGACCCGTTTTTTCGGTTTCGCAAACCGAGACACTCATGGCTTGCTTAACTGTGGTTTCGCCAAAACCGCGGACCGCAGTGTCGGTCTTTCTTTCGTTTTTAACAATTTGGGTAGTCGGAGGATCCGGCGGCATAATGTACGCAAAATCTGAGCCGAAAAACTGTTCAGCAAACTCCGACCGACGCCTAAGCGTTCGCCGGTTGAAGGAAGCACAGGCTAAACAGGCTGCTACGTCGTGGTCTGGGCCTAAACAAGGTAGGCAGTAAGAGTGGAAATCTTTATGAGGTATTTGTTTCCCACAAGTTAAACAGTTATTTACTTTTTCTGACATCGGCTGAGGCAAGAAAGAGTCCCAGGGTACTTAGCTTTTTAGAAGTCTTCGAAGTAGTATTCGGTAGTAGTAATTTCTGGATCTGACCGACCGGCACTTGCGAACAGCTTCTGCTTCGGGCGCCACGCGGCAAGAAAGACTGGGGAAAATGGCGTCAGCTGATGCTTTTATACCCGAAGACCAGCAGAGATGACGTCGGGTGAAATGCGACATCAGCCGAAGCCGGACCCAGACTTTGGAATCCGGCCGACTGAAGGGCTGCCTGACGACAGGACAACCCATTTGTTATGACTGCAGATGCATCCTTGAAGGACATCATGGGAAAACATCTAGATCAGTAATAAAAGCAGCACTGTGCATTACAGAAGAGTAGCAATTACAGCACACTAACAATTGTTACCTTTGTCACCATCACAACGACAAAGTTTTTCTCATCAATTTTATACTCTTTAATGGGTGTGTCATCATTGAGGATTTTCCCTGCATAAATAAGCTTCTGACCAGTGAGAGGAAAAGAGTCTTTGCCTTTTTCTGCTTCTATTTTCTCCTTCAGAACTTTGACCTGGAAAAAAAAAGAACTATGAGATGTAACAGCAAGTAACTGTCGCATAACCTAGCGCCCAATGACTTTAGGCAATCACTTTCACTGGTTGCATGCACATGTGTATACTGTCCTGCTACCATGTACAGTTACATGATCTCCTTAGGGTTCCTCCTTTACCTGTCTTTTCCCCAGAATGTGACCTTCTGGGATCAGTTTAGCCTTCTGTATATTCAGTTCCCACAAAAGGATAAGCTACATGACAAATTATACAGAAAATTGCTATTATATGTGGGAAACCACAGCACTCAATCCCACCAACTGTGCTCTCTAAATTTCTGCAACAAAGTCAGTTAAAAAAAAAAAATAAAGACTACAAAGGCAAAAGAGCAACACCAAACCTCACTCTCCTCTACAGAGAGGAGGAAGTTGCTTAATATTGGCTTCCGGGCTGTATCCATTTGCAGAGAACATGTTACCATGCTCAGATTTGACCCTCAATTCATCTACAGTATTTTTAAGTGCAAACAAATTAGCATTTAACACTTTTTCAAAGTTGCTTCCCTCGATTTTTTTTTTTCTCTAAATTAAATTTTACAAGAACCAGCAGGGTCAACAATAAAGCTAATTAAAAGCACTGAACTTTCTTGACCAGTACAAATAGCACTACAAAAAATGACAAAAATAGCACTGGAAAGGTTCACATCTGAAGTCGATTAGCAAAACAAGAAAAATAAAGGTCTGATGACAAGCAGTGGCTTTCCATCCTACACAAAGCTGCAGCAGAAGAATACACCATTTCATTATAACTTGGGGAGCTAGTTAACTGCTGCAATGTTATCTTTCGGCTCCAAAGTTTTTTGTTTATAAATGGTCATTTGTGAATTGAATGAGGTGTTAAAGCCACATTCAGTTCAATCTACCTATACAGCGAAGGCTATTAAAGCAGTGATTAATATGATGAACATAGTACAGTGTAAATTAATTAAACTTACCAATAACAGTCGATGTCTGAATGATCACTGCTGCTATAGCCCTCCACTTTTTTTTGAACATTTACCTTCCGTTGTTCCTAGCATTGTCCTTTCAGGGTTCAGCCTCCCTCTCTGTGCTGGCAGGAATGCTCTGGTTTTGCACCCAAACTTGTCTTAGCTCAGCACAAGTTGCCTGACAATTTGGACTCATGAAAGATCCCCTGAAGCTTTGGAAGCTGTATGGCAGTTCTATCCTTGATAGTATACAACCCATATACAATTAAGGCTACATCAGCAAATGATTGTTCGAACATCTACCGTTGGGGTTAAGTTTTACTCGCACAGCTGTACTTTATGTCAAGGTAACAACTTCTCTTAAAAGCTGAACCATACAAAAAAAAATCTCTATTATCAAGTTTTGTATTTTTTTCCCCTTTTGTTGACCCAGTCAATCCCATAGTGTGGTGGGAGAAGGGTCTTTTCAGGGAGACCTGAGGAGATATTCATACTACAAGAAATTTGGCCAGGGACCAAGGAACTTCCCTTATTCTTTCAGTAGAGGGGGCTGCACAGCTTCTTGTTACAAAATGAACAGGAAGGAACAACCTGTGTCAAAGGACAGTGTCCTGCAAAGAGCTAATACAGCAGATAACAATGCAAAGTATTCAGTCTGTAGACATGCAGAGGAGAAAATGCAAACTCAGGCAGTACATTTCTCAGAGGATGGACCTGTCACACAAACCCTAAAAGGAGATAACAGAAAAAGAAAGTACAGTTGCGTACACTTACCATAAATGTAGATGTTAGAGTGCATTCTACTGAAAGAATAAGGGAAATTCCTTGGTCCCTGGCCAAATTTCATGTAGTCATCACATTTGGGTTATCTGCCTGCAGGTAGCCCTCAGCCAGCCTGAATACCAGAGTCTTAGGATTTCTGCGTCGGATGCTGTCTCTTCTTCCACGACTCCAATAAATACAACTCCAGACAAACGCCAGATACTTTAATAAAACAAAGCTTTCGGATTACAAATCCTTCATCAGTGTGGATTTGTAATCCGAAAGCTTTGTTGTTTTATTAAAGTATCTGGCGTTTGAGTTGTATTAATTTGTGCACCTGGCTACAGTTTCAGCTTTATCACTGTCCTGACCTTATTTTCTTGTTTCTTCTTCCATGATGTCAGGTCGTCAGGGATATAAAACATGCAGCCGACGCCATTACAACAGTTTTTCTTGCCCCAGATATCAGGTGCCTCCACAATAGGAAGCAGTTATATGGTATGGTATACCCCCCATCAAAAAGCAAATACACCAGGAAAAATAAATAAATCAAACAAGAAGGAAAGGTAGAGCCAAGAGAAGTCAGGGGGCTGGAGGGAGGGTAAAGTACAGTTGTGTACCTACCATAAATGCAGATGTTAGAGTGTATTCTCTGTTGCAGTCATTACAATTGGGTTATCCTGCTGGCAGGCTACCCGCAGTCTGCCTGAACTCCAAAGTCTAGGTCCGTCATCGGTTGCTGTCGCCTCCTCCCTGACGTCAGTGCGCCAGGGGTATAAAAGATGCAGCAGACGCCATTTTCTTCAGTTTTTCTTGCCCCAGATGTCAGGTGCCCCGAAAAGGGTAGGCTAAAAATATGTCAATAAAGCATGCATGCACTAAGTAACAAGTTTCCTTCGTCTACAAGCAAATACACCACATAGGTTTGTATAGAATAGAGAAGTACAGATAAGGTCCAGCAAAGATAAGGGGGGTGGTGGGTGGGTAACCTGGACTGCAACAGTGAATACACTCGAACATCTACATTTATGGTAGATACACAACTGTACTATGTTCATCATGTTTCACGGTCGCAGTCATTACAACTGGGTTGAATCCCAAAGCTAAGGTTGGGTGGTTGGAACTAAACAGAATTGGGAGCGGCTATGAGGCCCTGCAGTACTGCAGTGGCAAAGCCTGCCCTGGATTTGGAGTACAGTGGTAAGTGGTAGTGCTTTTTAAAAGTATGCACTGAACTCCGGGTTGCAGCCTCTAAAATGTCTTGGGTTAGCACTCCTCTGAGGAAGGCTGCTGAAGTGGCTGCTGCTCTGGTTGAATGTGGCCTAATGCCCTTAGGCACTGATTTGCCATGTTGAGAATAGCATAGACGAATGCAGTGACCGATCCACTTTGAAACAGTCTGCTTTGAGATAGCCGTTCCTTGTGATCCTACAGCATATGCTACCAGTAATTGCTCAGTCTTTCTGAAAGCTTTGGTTCTGTCCAAGTAGAAGTGCAGCTGTCTGTGCATGTCCAAAGAATGCAGAAGTTCCTCACCCTTATTCTGTGGGTTTGGATAAAAAGTAGGCAAATGAATAGTTTGGTTGAGGGCCACATTGGACACTACCTTAGGCATAAAAGTGGGGTTTGTCCTTAGAGAAACCCTATCTGGATGGAACATGATAAAAGGTTCCACAGCCATGAGTGCCTGTAGCTCTGAGACTCATTTTGCAGAGGTTATTGCTAGGAGCAGAGCGGTTTTCCATGATAAAAATTTTATATCAGCTGTAGCGGCTGGCTCAGAAGGAGGCAGAGTGAGTTTTTCCAAGACATAATTGAGGTCCCATGCAGGTATTGGTGCTCTCCTTGGAGGCCGTAAGTTTTTGGCTCTTTTGAGGTACTCCCTTAATAAAGGATGAGAAAAAATAGGTGGCTCTGTATTGTAATGAGCCGAAATGGCAGAGGCATGAATCTTAATTGATGTAAAGGATAGGCCTTTGTCCGGCATCTCAGTTAAGTATTGCAAAATCTGAGGGATATTTGGAACAATCATGTCAATTTCTTGTGCCTGGTTTCAAGCACAGAATCTCTTCCATTTTTCTGCATAAGATTTTCTGGTACTGGGCCTCCTGGCCTCCAAGATATCATCCATAACCGCTTTAGAGAGAGGTGTGTTTTGAAAAGCTACATTATCCGCCATGCTGCCAGATTTAAGGTCCTGAGTTGGCTGTGCAGGATCTGATTGGTTTGTTGGGTCAGTAAGTGAGGAATTTGAGGTAATGTCCATGCTGGGCATTGAGTCAAGTTGCTTAGGATTGGGTACCAAAGCTGGCGGGGCCAGTCTGGGGCAATCAGTATAATTTTTGGCTTCTCTTGTCTGACCTTTAGGAGTACCTTGGGGAGGAGAGGCAGTGGGGGAAGGGCGTATACTGATAAGTTTTTCCAGCTGAAAGATAGAGCATCCACTTTCCATGCTTGCTTGTGATAAGTCCTTGTGCAGAATCTCTGTAGTTGGCAGTTGTGAGGGGAGGCAAATAGATCTAAGTCCGGCCATCCCCAATTGCTTATCATGTTGAAGACCTGTGGATCCAATTTCCACTTGTGGGGATCCATGAGGTTTCTGCTTAGTTCGTCTGCCAGAGTATTTATCTTTCCTGGCAGGAATTGTGATTGCAGATGTACTTGGTAAGTCAATGCTGTGTCCCACAAAGTCATGGCTAGTCTGCAAAGTGGGTAGGAATGTGTGCCTCCCTGCTTGTTTGTGTACCACATAACTGCAGTATTGTCCGTCTTTATCAATAGTTGTCCTGGATGAAGTAGATCCTTGAAGGCTGTCAGGGCATTTTGAACAGCTAGCATCTCTTTTTGATTGATATGTAGATGCATTTGGGATTGCGGACCATGAGCCCTGAATACATCTTCCTGCCATGTGGGCCCCCCCCAGGCATAATCTGATGCATCTGTTGTCAATGTTTGCCTGGCTGGGGGTATGGTGAATGTGTGGTGACAGGCCTTTGCCCACCATCGAAACTCCTGTTGTAGGCTGGGAATGAGTGCAATTATTGTTTCCAGGTTGTGGCAATGTTGAGTCCAAACACTTTTTAGATGCCACTGTAGTTTCCTCATATGCAGTCATGCATATGGAATTAGCAGAATGCAGGATGCCATGAAGCCGAAAGCCTGCAGAATTTTTCTTGCAGTTAACTGGGTGTTTGTTGCCAACCTTTTGAAATAAGTAGTCAGTTGCCTTTGTTTGTCTGGCATGAGATAAGCCATCTGGGCAGTTGCATTTAAGATTGCACCCAGGAATATCATCTCTTGACAGGGTACAAAAGTTTTGATTTCTTTTCGTTTACTGTGTACCCTAGGCATGTTAATAATCTTTTTACAAGCACCAGATGTTGTAGTAGTATGTCCTTGTTCTCTGCTTGAATAAGGCAGTCGTCCAAGTAAGGATATATTTGTATTCCTCTTTGTCTGCCAAATGCAATTAATGGTGCCAGGCATTTTGTGAAGACCCTGGGTGTAGCAGATAAGCCAAAGGACAGTGCAGAGAATTGGGAGTGCATGGAGCCAGCTATGAATCTGAGGTATCTTCTGCATGATTGTCTGATTGGGACATGCAGGTATGCCTCTTTTAGGTCTAAAGTTACAAGCCAAGCCTTCTTGCCCAGCATGGGCAGAAGCTGCTGCAAAGTCAACATTTTGAATTTTGGAATATCCGGGTATGTGTTTAGAATAGATAGGTCCAGTATTGGCCTCCAGGCTTTGTCCTTTCTGGGCACCAAGAAAAGTCTTGAGTAAAATCCTTGTCCCTGCTCTTGCTGTGGTACTTGCTGAATGGCCCTCATGTCCATGAGGGATGAAACTTGCTTTTGTGTCTCTGCCCATTGATTTTTTGGCAGGTCTGGCATACCATTTGCCCTTGGCAGGGTGTGAAAGTGGAACCTGTAACCTTGTGACACTATGTTCAAGACCCATTTGTCCTGAGTGATAAGGTGCCAGTTTTGAGAAAAAAAAGTGCTAGCTTTCCCCCTAAAGGAGCTGCCAGTAGATACGTGCTTGGCACTGGCAGGGGGAAGTCATTGGGACTGCTTTCTGTATGGCTGTGACTTGTCTTATCCGCTTTAGGAGGTAGGAGCACCCCATTATTTAGACTTGTATGAGCCTTGGGGCTGGGTTCTGCCTCTAGGGCATCTGTATCTGCCTCTTTGTGGCCTGTCTGACACTGGAAAGGACCAATTTTTTGTAGGCCAGTGAATGCTAAATCTTGGAGGCTATACCTATAAGAAATCCTTGACTGTCTGCATAGATTTGGCTTTGTTCTCCATTTTCTTCAACACCTCTTATGCTTTAACACCAAATAAGGTATCATGCTGTAATGGAGCATCTAATAATTTTGCTTTAGCATGATCAGGCAGATTCTGTTCCTTTAACCAAGCATGCCTCCTAATGACAAAACCCGTAACAGCGGCTCTGCAGGAGGCCTCCAAGGAATCAAAACCACATTGTAAAGTATGCTTTCCAACTTGTTCAGCTGCATGCAATAAATCCTGCATCTCTTTATTTTCTGCACATTCAGAATTTTTCAACATTTTCTGTTTAAGCAGTGACATTATGTGCTGCTGATATTTAAGCATATGAAATGGACAATTTAAAGCTCTTATAGCCAAGGTAGCAGAAGTGTAAATCTTTTTTCCACATCTGTCCAGTGCCCTGGAATCTGTCAGGGGGGTAGGTTTTTTTGCAGTGGAAGCCTTGACCCCCTTGGGACCCTGAGAGACAGTTTCTGGGTCAGCAGCAAGATTTTTAAAAATAATTGTGTGGGAGTCTGGAACCCTGTAGTATCTGTCTGGTTTAACAGGAGCTGAAGGTAAGAAGTCAGAAGTCAGACTGGACTATGAAAATACACCATCTACATGTCTAGCACAGGTGGAATAGCCAGGGGCCTGTGCTGAGGCAGTAAAAGAAAGTCTGAGCCTTTGCTTAGATTCTGAATAATCTTGGCTCTCCCAGTGGAAATGCTCCCTCATGGTATGCAGTGTTTCCCCAAAAGAATAATCCTCAGGTGGAGAAGCTGAGGGGATGGATTCTTCAGCATCAGAATCCTCATAAGGAGGAAGAGAGTACTGCTGATCAGAAGAGTAATCAGATGAAATGGAAACCTGATCTGAAGATTCATATTCTATCTCTTGCCTAGGCCTCTTGTCAGGAGGGGGATGAGAACCCCTGATCAAAGTAATCAGGTCTTCGGCCATTCTGAGCATCTGTTTTCTAGACATGGAGGCCTGTCCATGGAGCTGTCGTACTTGTTTCTTTGTCTTTATAGCAGCTTTAACCTTTGAAGCTGAAGTAGTTTTAACATATAATTGTGTAGGCCTGAAAACACCCTCAGAAGCGGATGCCTGCTTAGCGGCTCTGGACCCATCTGAAGGAATGGTTTCCGAAGGTCCAATACCTTGAGTTTCTGTAGGCCTGGTTGACTCCAAGTGGGCGACGGTATCGGCCTGCGGCTCTAAAGTAGCGGTAGTCAGGGGCTGCGAAAGTGCCTCACTGAGAACCGGCGACTGGCCTAGAAGAAGCCTCGTCGTCGGTTTTGGACCTCGGATGCCTATCCTTTTCTTTTTCGTTTTGCGTTTTTTTGTAAACTCCAGTAGTCGGTTGTCCCGACGGCATTATATAATTAAATAGTCTGCCAAAGTAATGAAATGCAAAATTGCACCGACGCTTAATAGTGCGTTGGTTAAATCTAGCACAAAACAGACAGCTAGCAACGTCGTGGTCAGGGCCTAGGCAAGGAATACAGTAAGAATGAAAATGCTTATGAGGTATTTGCTTCCCACAAGAAATACAATTATTAACTTTTTCTGACATAAGTCTGGAGCAAGAAAAAAGTTTCCCCAACGGGGTACTTAGCTTTTAATGAAGACTTCGGATCTGAAATTCGAACTTGAAAATCTCAGGAGTCGGCCGACCGGCACTTGCGAACTGCTTTTGCTTCGGGCACCACGCGGCAAGAAAGACTGAAGAAAATGGCGTCGGCTGCATCTTTTATACCCCTGGCGCACTGACATCAGGGAGGAGGCGACAGCAACCGACGCCGGACCTAGACTTTGGAATTCAGGCCGACTGCGGGTAGCCTGCCAGCAGGATAACCCAACTGTAATGACAGCAACAGTGAAACAAGAACATCCAGGACTGCAACAGTGAATACACTCGAACATCTACATTCATGGTGTGTGTACACAACTGTACTGCGTTCGTTGTGTTTCACTGTTGCAGTCATCACATTTGGGTTGATTCCCAAAGCTAAGGAAGGGAGGAGGACGTTAGAGAACATTAGGGCCAGCTATTAAGCCCTGCAGGACTGCAGTGGCAAATCCAGCTCTAGATTTAGAAAAGATAGGCATGTGGTAATGCTTGGTGAAGGTATGTACACAGCTCCAGGTAGCAGCTTCTAGGATGTCCCTGGTAGGGACTCCTCTGAGAAAAGCCGCAGAGATAGATGCAGCCCTAGTGGAATGTGATCTCTGGGGTAGGTTTTCCATGGTGCTTGTAGCAGAAATGAACGCAATGGGCTATCCATTTTGAAATGGTTTGCTTTGAAATGGCCTTCCCCTCTGCCCCTGCAGCAAAGCCCACTAGCAGCTGTTCAGATTTTCTGAGAGGCTTAGTCCTGTCCAAATAAAATCTAAGTTGTCTGTGCACATCCAGAGAGTGCAATATTCATTCCCTTTTGTTTTGTAGATTAGGGAAAAAAAGTAGGCAAATGAATGAACTGATTTAGGACCACACTAGACACTACCTTGGGCATAAAGGAAGGATTAGTCCCGAGGGGAACCCTGCCCGCATGGAAGATAATGAAGGGTTCCACTGCCATGAGGGCCTGTAATTCAGACACTCTTCTTGCTGACGTGATGGCAAGAAGGAAAGCTGTTTTCCAAGAAAGGAATTTTAACTCTGCTGTTGTAGCTGGCTCAAAGGGGGGGGGGGGGCTTCTCCAATACAAAGTTAATGTCCCAGGCTAGAGTGGGAGCTCTCCTGAGGGGTCTTAAATTTTTGGCCCCTAAGGAATTGTTTTAGCAAGGGGTGAGAGAAGAGGGGTGGCTCAGTATCAATGTGCTGAAATGGCAGAGGCATGAATTTTGATTGACGAAAAGGATAGGCCCTTGTGGAGAATTTCTGTTAAGTACTGTAGAACATGAGGTAAGCTGGGCACTGTTGTGCCCATCCCCTGAGCATGGCTCCAGGAACAGTATCTTTTCCACTTTTCAGCATAGGACTTTCTGGTACTAAGCCTCCTTGCCTCCAGAATGACATCCAGCACCTGCTTACTGAGGGATGCTAGAGAAGAGCTCAGGGAATTAGCCAGGCTGCAAGGTTCAGGGTTTGAAGCTGAGGGTGCAGAATCTGGCCCGCCTGCTGGGACAGCAGGGAAGGGGTCTGAGGCAGGCGCCATGGTTGCAGCAGTGTCATACTGCACAAGAGGGGGTACCCCAGTGCTGGTGTGGCCTATCTGGTGCAATCAGTATTGTCCGTGGCTTGTCCTGTCTGATCTTCAGTAGAACCTTCGAGAGGAGAGGCAGAGGGGGAAAGGCATAAACAGAGAAACTTTCCCAGGTAAAGGACAGGGCATCCACTTTCCAAGCTTGACTGTGGGGAGTTCTTGTGCAGAATTTGTTCAACTGGTAGTTCTGAGGGGAGGTAAACAGGTCTACCTCTGGAGTCCCCCATTTGTTCCTCAAGAGGTTGAACATTTTGGGATCTAGTTTCCATTCGTGTGGGTCCATGATATTTCTGCTTAAGTCATCTGCCAGTGAATTTAGCTTGCCTGGCAGGAATTGAGCTTGTAGGTGTACTTGGTAACTCAAGGCTGTGTTCCACAGAGCCATGGCTAGTCTGCAGAAAGGGTACGAGTTGGTTCTCCCCTGCTTGCTTATCTACCACATAACTGTGGTGTTGTCTGTCTTTACCAATAGTTGTCCTGTAAGAATACGGTCTTTGAAGGCTGTCAAAGAATTCTGTATAGCCAACATTTCTTTTTTATGCATATGCAGATGTATCTGTCTCGGGTTCCATTTGCCCTGAATGCCCTGCCATGTGAGCCCCTCATGCATAGTCTGATGCATCTGTTAGGGTTTGGGCGACAGTGGAGAGTGAAAGGGAGTCCCTTGTTGTGGCAGCAGGCCTCTGCCCACCAAAGGAACTCTGTCTTCATACAAGGAATGATAGAAATCATTGCCTCCAGGTCCTGAGAATGTTGACACCATAGGCTTTTTTAGATACCATTGGAGTTTCCTCATATGCAGTCTTGCATATGGAATTAGGATGCAAGAGGCCACGAACCCCAGGGCTTGCAGTATTTTCCTTGCAGATAGCTGGGGTTTTGTGGCCAATAGTTTGAAGTAGGTTGTCAAATAAACTTCTTTCTCCAGAGTGAGGAATGCCATCTGGGAAGTTGTATTCAAGCTTGCTCCCAGGAATACAATCTGTTGGCAGGGTACTAAATAAGATTTTATTTCGGTGATGGGTGTACCCCAGTGAGATTAGAAGTTTCTTTACAAATGCCAGGTGTTGTAATAGCAAGTCCTGGCTTTCTGCCTGAATCAGGCAATCGTCCAAGCATAGGTAAATTTGAATATTTCTCTGCCTGCAAAATGCAATGGCTGGAGCTACACATTTTGTGAATACCCTGGGTGCAGTTGATAAGCCAAAGGGAAGTGCATCTTTGGCTAACATAGGAAGAAGCTGTTGAAGTGTTAGCATTTTGAATTTTGAAACTACCAGAAAGGTGTTGAGAACAGAGAGGTCCAGGATAGGACGCCAGGAGTTGTCTTTTCTGGGTTCCAGAAAAGTCTTGAATAAAAACCTTGTCCCCTTTGTTCTGCTGGGACAGGCTGAATAGCCATGATACTAAGAAGACAGGGAACCTGCTGTTGGGCCTCCGCCCATTGATTTGGAGGTAGGGCTGGCCAACCATTTGGGGTTGGTAGTGTGTGGAAGTAGAATCTGTATCCTTGAGAGACTATGTTCAAAACCCATTTGTCCTGGGTAATGAGTTCCCAGTTCTTTGCATTCAGGGCAAGCTTTCCTCCTAAGGGAGCAGGCAGTTGAGCAGGGCTTGGAAGGGTTAAGGTGAAGTCATTGCACCTTTTTTCAGTAGGGGGGTGCCTTACTACTCCCTGCTTTGGAAGTGGGGTCCCCCCACTGCTTAGGACTCTACGTGGCCTGAGACTGTAGCCTAGGTGGTCTGCTGTTCCTGGGTTTGGACTGAGAAGGCCCGGAAGGGACTGGAAAGGACCAGTTCTTTGAACGCCAATGCCTACTGAATCTGGGAGACTGTACTTGTAGTAAATCTTTAACAGTTGGAACAGATTTAGCTTTTTCCTCCATCCTTTCGAAGACGACTTCTGCTTTGTTGCCAAAAAGGCGGTCTTGGTTTAAGGGAGCATCCAGTAATTTAGCTTTAACATGATCTGGCAAGTTTTGCTCCTTAAGCCAAGTATGCCTTCTAAGTACAGACCCAGTGACAGCAGCCCTGCAAGATGCTTCTAAAGTGTCAAAACCACACTGCAAAGTGTTTACCAACTTGTTCTGCAGAATGCATTAAATCTTGCAATTCTTATTCTTTGTGTTCAGCACAGTCAGGAATCAACATCATTTTCTGTTCAAGTAGTCCCATAATATGCTGCTGATACTTTAACATGAAACTGGCAATTTAAAGCCCTAATGGCCAAAGTAGCAGAAGTGTATACTTTCTTACCCCATCTAAGGCTCTAGAATGTCTATCAGAAGGGGTAGGATTTTTGGCAGCAGTAGCCTTAATGCCTTTTGGTCCTCGGGGAAATGGTCTCTAGATCCGCAAAAGGATTCTTGAAGAGGAACTTGCGAGAGTCAGGTACTCTATTTAATACCGGTCAGGTTTTCTGAAAACTGGAGGTTAAGTGTCTGGGGTAAGGCTAGATTCCAGTGAAAGCATCATCTACAATGTCCAGAACAGGAGGGATAGCAAAAGGCCTGTGTTGAGGCAGGAGTAAAAATTCCCCAAGTGTCTTTTTGGACTCAGGGTAATCCTGGCTTTCCCAGCGGAAATGCTCCCTAAGAGTATGCAAGGCTTCACCGAAAGAAAGATCTTCTGGAAGGGAAGCAGAGGGAATGGAATCCTCTGCATCAGAATCCTCATAAGTAGTTAAGGGCAAATCCTGTTAATCAGAAGGAGCAGAAATAACGGATTCCTGATCACAAGAATCAGAAAGAAAATCAGTTCTAGATCTCTTAGAGGGGGAAGACTGGCTTCCCCTAACTAAGGTAATAAGGTCTTCAGCCATTCTAAGCATTTGTTTTTGAGACATATGGGCCTGAGCCTGCGGTTTGGTTGTCGGTTTTCTAGGCGTAGTGTGCGTTTTTGGCCTGGATGAAAACAATGGCATCTGTTTAATAAGAATATATGTAGACCTGAATACACCCTCAGAAGACGGTGCCTGCACAGTGGCTCCAGACCCATCCAAGGTAGAGACATCCGCAGGTCCATAGTCAAAGAAGCATCTCGCGGCATACCGGACTCTGAATGGGTCTCAGTAGAGGCGTGCGAATCTGAAGCAGTGGGCATCAGGGGCTGCAAATGTACCTGAGTACCAGCGGACTGGCGACTAGCTTAACAGAAGCGTCGTCGGCAGTTTTGGACCCATGCGGTCAGTCTTTATCCTTACATTTTTTCAGAAGATCGGTAGTCTGATGGCTTAAAGCCATTTCGGAGTACACAGAGTACGAAAGTAATTGGCTGCAAAAATAGCCCGATGATGAATAGTTCGGGCGTTGGCCAAGGCACAAAACAGACAGCGAGGGACGTCGTGGTCTGGGCCTAAACAAAGAATGCGAGGTATTTGCTTTCTACAGGTAAGACAATTGTTAACCTTTACTGACATCGGTTAGAGAAAGAAAAAGGACCTCCAACAGGGTACTTATCTTTTTTGAAGACTTTGGGTCTGAAACTCGAAAAACGAAAATTTCAGGAGATGGCCAACTGGCACTTGCAAACTGCTTTTGCTTCGGGCACAGCACAGCAAGAAAGATTGATGTAATGGCATCGGCTGCACGTTTTATACCCCTGACGACCTGACGTAATGGAAGAAGAGACAGCATCCAATGCAAAACTCCGAAGACTCTGGTATTCAGGCCGGCTGAGGGCTACCTACAGGCAGATAACCCAAATGTGATAAACATGAAGAAAGTATAATTGTGTACACTTACCATAAATGTAGATGTTAGAGTGTATTCACTGCTGCAGTCATTACATTAGGGTAATCTGCTGGCAGGTTGCCCTCAGTCAGCCTGAATTCCAAAGTCTTGGGTCCTGCGTCAGTTGCTGTCTTCTCTTCCATGACGTCAGGGGTATAAAACATGCAGCCAACGCCATTTTCTTTAGTTTTTCTTGCCCCCAAAAAGATAGCAAAATTTTATATATATATATATATATATATATATATATATATATATATATATATATTATATATATATATATATACATATATATATATATATATATATATATATATAGCTATATATATATATATCTATATATATATATATATATATATAGATATAGATATATACAGATATATATATATATAGATATATACAGATATATATATATATATATATATATATATATATAGACAGATATATATATATATATATATATAGATATATATTAGACAGATATATATATATATATATATATATATATATATATATATGGTTCTAGGACGGAAGATCGAAACAGACAAGACTGACACCGACTTCACCGACGCGAAAACACCGACACGGAAATGATCGACACTACAAACCACAGGTAAGGGGTTTAAAATTAGCTAATCAAGCCTACCATGTTCAGGTAAGGGTGTTAAATTTAACACACGCATAACACTGCCTTCCCTAACCATGGTAGGCTTGATTAGCGAATTTTAAACCCCTTACCTGTGGTTTGTAGTGTCGGTGTTTTCGCGTCGGTGAAGTCGGTGTCGGTCTTGTCTGTTTCGATCTTCCGTCCTAGAACCATAAATATATATAGGGATTCACTTTATAACCTCGAAATGCTGAAATATCGAATTTCAGTATCTCGAGACTATAAAACCGAATCCACAAAACACAGAAACAAAAACCGCGAAACCACATAACCGAAAAAGTACAGTTTTGTACCTACCATAAATGTAGATGTCCGAACTGGATAGCATCTGCAGTCATAACAAGTGGGTTGTCCTGTCGTCAGGCAGCCCTGCAGTCGGCCGGATTCCAAAGTCCGGGTCCGGCTTCGGCTGATGTCGCACTCCACCCGACGTCATCTCTGTTGGTCTTCGGGTATAAAAGCATCAGCCGACGCCATTTTCCTCAGTGTTTCTTGCCCCAGATGCCAGTAGCCCTCTTGCAGGCTAAAATTTGGATAGATGCCAATGTTTCCAAATAGATAGAGGTAAACACAACAATAAGCATATATGTACATATATACAAACAAATACACCATAAAAGACTCCCCCCCAACAGCTAGCTATTAGGAGGGTAAACACCCTAGGAGTACCACAGAGGGGAAGGAGGGTAATCCTGACTGCAGATGCTATCCAGTTCGGACATCTACATTTATGGTAGGTACAAAACTGTACTATGTCCTTCATGGATGCATCTGCAGTCATAACAAGTGGGTAGAATACCATAGCCAACTAGGGAGGAGGATAAAAGTAGATTATGGTGTGTTTAGGATCCCTTGCAGTACAGCAGTGGCAAACCCTGCTCGGGATCTGGAATATAGAGGCAAATTATAATGCTTGGCAAATGTATGCACGGAGGTCCAAGTAGCCGCCTCAATAATGTCTTTGGTTGCCACTCCTCGTAAGAAGGCTGTGGTAGTGGCTGTTGCCCTTGTAGAATGAGGTCTTATGTTCTGTGGAATTGGTTTTCCATGGAAGGAGTAACAGTATCGTATGCAATTTCCTATCCATTTGAAGATTGTCTGTTTGGAAATAGCTTTTCCTTCCCTTCCTGTTGCATAGGCTACAAAAAGTTGGTCAGTCTTTCTGCTATTTTTTGTTCTGTCCAAGTAGTAGCGTAGCTGTCTATGTACATCCAAGGTATGCAGTATTCTTTCCCCTCTGTTTTGTGGGTTGGGAAAGAAGGTAGGTAGGTGGATTGCCTGGTTTAAAGATACTCTGGATACCACCTTGGGCATAAATGTAGGATTAGTTCTCATGGACACTATCTTGGTGGAAGATTAGGAAGGGTTGCACTGCCATTAAGGCCTGTAGTTCTGAAACCCTCCTTGCTGAAGTAATTGCCAGTAGGAAAGCAGTTTTCCATGACAGGTGTTGTAGGTCTGCTGTTGCTGCTGGTTCAAAGGGTGATAGTGTCAACTTTTCTAGCACAAAGTTTAAATCCCAGGCTGGTAATGGTGGTTTCCTTGGAGGTTTTACATTCTTGATTCCTCTGAGGAACTGCCTGAGCAAAGGGTGCGAAAAAACAGGTGGATCAAAGCTGTATTCTGCTGAAATAGCTGATGCATGTATCTTGATGGAGGAGTAGGACAGGCCTGAATGAAGAAGTTCGGCCAGATACTCCAGAATGTTAGGCATATCTATGTTTGACATATCTTTTCCTCTTTCGGTACTCCAAATGACAAACCTTTTCCATTTTCCAGCATAGTTCCTTCTTGTTGAAGGTCTGCGTGCTTCAAGAATAATGTCTTTAACTCTTTGGGAAAGTTCTGGATTAGCTGCTGCTATGTGATGTTCCATGCAGTCAGTTGCAGCGTTTTTAGGTTTGGATGTATGATGCTGTAGTTGTTCTGAGTTAACATCAAAGGCATCACGGGTATTGGCCACATATTGTTCCGAGACATGCTCTTCAGTAGTGGGTACCAGTGTTGTCTTGGCCAGTTTGGGGCTATCAGGATTATCCTTGGACGTTCTTCCTTGACTTTTAGTAGTACCTTGTGTATCAAAGGAGGAGGTGGGAATGCATATGCTGTTAGGCCTTTCCAGTTGAAGGAGAGTGAGTCCACTTTCCATGCTAGTGGGTGGAATGTCCTTGTGCAGAATTTTTTGAGCTGGTGATTGAGAGGTGATGCGAATAGGTCTATCTGTGGCATTCCCCATTTCTTTGAGATGGTCTTGAAGATGTCCAGGTGCAGCTTCCATTCGTGGGCATCCGAAGTGGTTCTGCTTAATATGTCTGCTAGAGTATTGTCTTTCCCGGTACAAACATTGCCTGTAACTGAATGTTGTAGCTGAGTGCCAGGGTCCACAGCTCCAAGGTCATTCTGCATAGGGGTATGAATGAGTGCCTCCCTGTTTGTTGATGTACCACATGACTGTGGTGTTGTCTGTCCTTATCATCAACTGGCCCTCTTTGAGGAATGGTTTGAACTTTTGGATTGCCAGTTTTACTGCCAGCATTTCTTTTAGATTGATGTGCAGGTGAAGTTGATCCTGTGTCCACAATCCTTGCACGCATTTGTCCAGCATGTGGGCCCCATCCTAGGTCTGAAGCGTCTGTTGTGATGGTCTGGCTTGGTTGACATCTGCGAAAGGGTAGGCCTGGGTTTGACTGGCATGCCTGAGCCCACCATAGGAACTCCTGTTTTAAGCATGGAATTAGTGGGATTTCTGTTTCTAGACTGTGTCTGTGTTGGGACCATAAATTCTTTAGGTACCACTGTAGTTTCCTCATATGTAGTCTGGCAAATGGGACCAAGATTATGCATGATGCCATGAAGCCCAAGGCCTGCAGAAATTTTCTTGCTGTTAACTTGTTCAGTTTTGTTAGTGCCAAGAAGTAAAGAGGGAGTTCTTTTGTTTTCTGTAGTCAGGAATGCCATTTGTTGTACTGTGTCCAATTCAGCCCAAGAATGTCCTTGTTTGGGATGGTATCAGCCTTGACTTTTGTAAATTGACTGTGTATCCCAGTCCTTGTAGCAAGTAAATGACCCTTTGTAAATCTGTTGTCAGCTTGCTTTTGTTGTGCCCTTGTAGTAGGCAGTCGTCCAGGTATGGGTAAATCTGAATTCCCTGTAGTCTGCAATGGGCGATTACTGATGCCAGGCATTTTGTGAATACTCTGGGCGCAGTAGATAAGCCAAAGGGCAATGCTGAGAATTGATAGTGCTCTGATCCTGCAAGAAATCTGAGGTTTCTTCTGCAGATTGGTCGAATGGGGACGTGCAGGTATGCCTCCTTGAGATCTAGAGTTACCAGCCAAGACTCCTTGCCCAGCATGGGAAGAAGTTGCTGTAGGGTCAGCATTTTGAATTTTGGGACAATGATGTATGTATTTAAGGTGGACAGGTCGGGAATTGGTCTCCAACTTTTTTCCTTTCTTGGAACTAGGAATAGTCTGGAATAGAACCCCTTTCCTTGTTCTGCTGTTGGCACTCTTTCCACAGCTCTCATGTTTGCTAACTCCATTATCTGGCGTAGAGCCTCTGTTTTTTGATTTGGAGGTAGATTTGGCATTCCTCTTTTGACTGGCAAAGTGTGGAAGTGAAACCGGTAACCTTGATCTATGGTTTGTAAAATCCACTTGTCTTTTGTTATGTAGTGCCAGTTCTTTGAAAATAAGGTTAACTTTCCGCCTAGAGGAGCTGCTATTTGTTCCCTGGTAGGCGGAGTTAGGATTAAGTCACTGTGGTTGTGCTGATGTAGTGGCAGTGGCTGCGTCTGTGCCTCTGTTGTTACCTTGCCAATGTCGTCCTCTGTAGGCACCTCCTCTGGATTGGTTTCTGCCTCTGGAACGTCTATTCCTGCCCCTTTTGAAATTTTGTGGAGTCAGGAAAGGACCCATTTTTGGCAGGCCAGTTCCTGCTAAACCTTGGGGGTTGAACCTGCAAGAAATCTTTAACAGTTTGAACAGATTTTGCCTTTTCTTCCATTTTCTTCATAACCTGCTGGGCAGGTGTACCAAACAAACTTGTCTTGTCCATAGGAGCATCTAGCAACTTAGCTTTAACATGATCCGGTAAAGCTTGTTCCTTTAGCCATGCATGCCTTCTTATCACTGTGCCTGTCATGGCTGATCTAAATGAAGCCTCCAGTGCATCATAGCCACATTTTAAGGAATGGTTGCTAACCTGTTGTATGTTATTTACCATCTCTAATACATATTTCTTATCAAGAGATTCATCAGTGGTTAGTTTTTAGTTAACTGATCAAGCATAAACTCTTGGTATTGTATCATGTGAAACTGACAGTTTAAAGCTCTAGCTGAGAGAGTAGCTGAAGTGTAGACCTTTTACCCCATCTGTCTAATGACCTTGCTTCCCTTTCAGAAGGAATAGGGTTTTTAGCTGTGGTCGGCTACTGCCTTGGGACCCTGGGATATAGTTTCTGGGTCTGCAAGTGGGGCCTTGTAAAGGTGGTGATGAGTATCTGGCACCCTGTAAAATCTGTCTGGTTTGGCAGGGGCTGGGGTAAAGAATCTGGAGCGGAGCAAACATCATTGAAAGCATCATCCACCACAGAGAGAACAGGAGGTATAGCTAAGGGCCTGTGCTGTGGGAGGTGCAGAAAGGTCCTAAGTCTTTTCTGGAGTCTGAAAAATCCTGTTGCTGCCATTGGAACTGTTCTCATGGCATGCAAGGTTTCCCCAAAGGAGAATTCTTCTGGTGGGAAGCAGCTGGAATGGATTCTTCAGCATCAGAATCTTCAAAATTGGAGAAGGAGTCTCTGGCTGGTCAGTAATGTCTGATTCATCAGCAGAATCATCAGAAGACACTGGCTCAGGGGCTCTGCCCTAGGTCTCTTCTCTGGGGCTGAGAGGCCCTGTCTGGGTGAGATTGAGATCCTCTAATTAAAGAAATTAAATCTTCTGCCAAAGAAAGCATTTGAGAACTAGAAGAGGGCCTGGATGTGGGGGTTTAACAGGCACTGATTTAGTAGTCTTGGCTGCTTTAGCCCTGGCGAAGGCCTTAATGGACATGGCTGCTGGAGGCCTAGCAGCACCACGTGCTGGGGTAGAGACATCCAAGGGATGGTGTCTGATAAGTCAACCACCGTAGTGGGTAAAATTTCTGAGGTCGATTCAAGAGTTGTAGCAGGGGCCTCAGTTGTAAGAAGAGGTTCAGCTGTACTTTGATCAGTTTCTCGGTTTGCGAAACCGAGACACTCGGTTTGCTTTACCGTGGTTTCGGCAAAACCGGACCGCGAAAGTGTCGGTCTTTATCTTTGCGTTTTTGAAGATTGGGTAGTCGGAGGATCCGGCGGCATAATGTCGCAAAATCAGTACGAAAAACTGTTCTGCAAACTCCGACCGGCGCCTAAGCGTTTCGGTTGAAGGAGCACAGGCGAACAGGCTGCTACGTCGTGGGCTGGGCCTAAACAAGGCAGACAGTAAGAGTGGAAATCTTTATGAGGTATTTGTTTCCCACAGGTTAAACAATTGTTAACTTTTTCTGACATCGGCTGAGGCAAGAAAGAGTCCCCAGCGGGTACTTAGCTTTAGAAGTCTTGATAGTATTCGGTAGAAGTAATCTCTGGATCTGACCGACCGGCACTTGCGAACAGCTTCTGCTTGGGCGCCACGGCAAGAAAGACTGAGGAAAATGGCGTCGGCTGATGCTTTTATACCCGAAGACCAACAGAGATGACGTCGGGTGGAGTGCGACATCAGCCGAAGCCGGACCCGGACTTTGGAATCCGGCCGACTGCAGGGCTGCCTGACGACAGGACAACCCACTTGTTATGACTGCAGATGCATCCATGAAGGACATCACCGCACACACTACACTAAACATACAACACAACACCCACATCACAACATAAACAAAAGAACAACACACATACACAACACACACACACGTGCCCCCCACACCCCCCTACTAATATATACCAACTCAGAGATCCGAGATATATGTATATGTATATATATGTATATATATATATGTATATGTATATATGTATATATATATATATATATATGTATATATATATATATATATATGTATATATATATATGTATGTATATATATATATATATGTATATATATATATATATATATATATATATATATATAAATATATATATATATATAAATATATATATATATATATATATATATATATATATATATATATATTGTACATACATACATACACATACATGGGAACACTTCACATAATCGAATTACTGAAATCTCGAATTGCATATGGTCGAGACCATATGATCGAGATTTCAGTAAATCGAATATGTATAGTGTGTAAAAATAAGAGTTTACTTACCTTAATACATTGCGTGCACACAGAGGCAAGGATTCTTGTAAGCTCTGTGTGTACATAAAAAAACAAAAAAAAAAAAAAAAAAAATTTTTTTTGCGGTGTTGACAGGAAATGAGAAATCTCCATTTTGCTTCATACAGCGCAAGGCGGAGATTTCCCATTTCCCCGCTGTAGCACGATCTTGGAGTTGGTATATTTAAGTAGGGGGGGTGTGGGGGGCACAGCCCGGGTGCAGGTGGGCGAAGCCCCCCTGCAAAAGCAAAGTTTGTCTTTTTTTTTTTGGCTTCGCTTCAGAAGTTCGAGTTTACGAAACTCGATCTTTTGCTTACGGTTATTTGCAGTTCGAGATTTTGTAAATTCGAGCTTCTGAAGTGAATCCATATACATATATATACATACACACACATGCATCAATATAAACTTTACCTTCATCTACAAGCAAATACACCACATAGGTTGTAGAGGATAGTGAAGGAAAGATAAATTTCAGAATGACAGGGGGATGGCGGGAGGGTAACCTGGACTGCAACAGTGAATACACTTGAACATCTACATTTACGGTAAGTGTACACAACTGTATTATGTTCTTAGTGTTTCACTGTTGCAGTCATTACATTTGGGTAGAATCCCAAAGCTATGGTTGGGAGGCTGAAGCTAAACAGCATTAGGTGTGGCTATAAGGCCCTGCAGCACTGCAGTGGCAAAGCCTGCCCTGGACTTTATAGAGGCAAATGGTAATGCTTTGTAAAGGTGTGAACAGAACTCTCAAGTAGCAACCTCTAGAATGTCTTTGGTTGGTACTCCTCTGAGAAAGGCTGAAGTAGCTGCACCTCTAGTGGAATGAGACCTAATGCCCTTGGGCACAGGTTTACCATGGTGTAAGTAGCAGAAACGGATGCAGTGGCTTATCCACTTTGAAATGGTCTGCTTTGAAATAGCCTTTCCTTCTGACCCTGCAGCATATGGCACTAGTAGTTGCTCAGTTTTTCTTAGAGCTTTAGTCCTGCTCAAGTAGAATCTTAGCTGTCTGTGTACGTCCAAGGAATGCAGAATTCTCTCCCCCTTGTTCTGCGGATTTGGATAAAAAGTTGGCAAATTAATTGTTTGGTTAAGAGCCACACTGGAAACCACCTTAGGCATAAAAGTAGGATTTGTCCTCCGAGACGCCCTGTCTGGGTAAAATATGATAAAAGGCTCTACAGCCATGAGGGCCTGTAGCTCTTCTTGCTGAAGTAATTGCTAGTAGCAGAGCTGTTTTCCATGATAAGAACTTTAGATCAGAGGTAGCAGCTGGTTCAAATGGAGGCAGGGTGAGCTTTCCCAACACATAATTGAGGTCCCATGCAGGTAATGGTGATCTTCTAGGAGGCCTTACATTTTTGGCTCCTCTAAGATACCATTTTAGTGAAGGATGAGAAAAGATTGGTGGCTCTGTATTGTAATGAGACGAAATGGCAGAGGCATGGATTTTGACTGATGAGAAAGATAGGCCTTTGTCAAGCATCTCAGTTAAGTATTGTAATATCCGAGGAATATTTGGTTCTGTTGCATCAGTTCCTTGTGCTTGATTCCAAGCACAGAATCTCTTCCATTTGTCAGCATATGATTTTCTAGTACTAGGCCTTCTGGCTTCCAAAATGACATCCATCACAGCTTTAGTGAGAGGTGTTGTTTGTATGACTATATGATTAGCCATGCTGCCAGGTTCAGAGTCTGTAGTTGATTGTGCAGGATCTCTTTTGCTGGGACAGTAGTTGTGGTCTTTGAGGCAAGGACCAAGCTGGGTATTGAGACACGTTCCTTAGGATTGGGTACCAGTATTGGCGGGGCCAGTCCAGGGCAATTAATATCATCTTTGGCTTCTCTTGTCTGACTTTTAGGAGAACCTTGGGTAGATAAGGCAGAGGAGGAAAGGTGTAAACAGATAGGTTTTTCCAACTGAACGATAGGGCGTCCACTTTCAATGCTTGCCTGTGATAAGTCCTTGTGCAGAATCTTTTCAATTGATAATTTTGAGGAGAAGCAAACAGATCTATGTCTGGGCTCCCCCATTTCTCTGTTATCATGCTGAAGACTTGTGGATTTAGTTTCCACTCGTGAGGATCCATAAGGTTTCTGCTAAAAATCGTCTGCCAGAGTGTTTTGTTTTCCTGGCAGGAATTGAGCTTGAAGACGTATTTGGTAGGTCAAAGCTGTGTCCCACAGTGCCATGGCTAATCTGCAAAGGGGGTATGAGTGTGGTCCTCCTTGCTTGTTTATATACCACATGACTGTGGTGTTGTCCGTCTTTATCAGTAGTTGTCCTGGATTAAGTAAGTCCTTGAAGGCCGTTAGGGCATTTTGAACAGCTAGCATCTCTTTCTGGTTGATATGTAGATGCATTTGTTTTGGTGCCCATAAGCCCTGAATGCATCTTCCTGCCATGTGTGCCCCCCAAGCATAATCTGATGCGTCTGTTGTTAAGGTTTGGCTGGCAGGGGGTAGAGTCAAGGGCAGTCCCATGTTTTGGCGACATGCCTTTGCCCACCATAGAAACTCCTGTTGCAGGCAGGGAATGAGAGGAATCATTGTTTCCAGACTGTGTGAATTTTGATTCCATAAACTTTTTAGGTACCATTGAAGTTTCCTCATATACAGTCTTGCATATGGAATTAGTAGGATGCAGGATGCCATGAAGCCCAGAGCCTGCAGAAGTGTCTTGCAGAAGACTGGGTTTTAGTTGCCATCCGTTTGAAGTAAGTAGTCAGTTGCCTTTGCTTGTCTGGCGTGAGGTAAGCCATCTGGGCAGTTGCATCCAAGCTTGCACCCAGGAATGTTATCTTTTGAGAGGGTACCAGTTGTGATTTCTTTTCGTTTATTGTGTACCCTAGGCATGTTAAAAGCCTTTTCACAAACGCCAGGTGTCGAAGAAGAGTGTCCTTGTTCTCTGCTTGAATGAGACAGTCGTCCAAGTAAGGATATATTTGTATACTTCTTTGTCTGCAAAATGCAATTACTGGTGCCAGGCACTTTGTAAAGACCATGGGTGCAGTAGATAAGCCAAAGGGCAGTGCAGAGAATTGGTAATGCATTAAGCCAGCCTTGAATCTGAGGTATCTTCTGCACGATTGTCTTATTGGGAAATGCAGGTATGCCTCTTTTAGGTCTAAATTCACCAGCCAAGCACTCTTGCCCAGCATGGGCAGAAGCTGCTGTAAAGTCAGCATTTTGAATTTTGGAATGTCCAGGTATGTGTTCAAAATTGATAAATCCAGTATTGGCCGCCAGGCCTCGTCCTTTCTGGGTACCAAGAACAGTCTTGAGTAAAAAAAACTTGTCCTTTTTCCTGTTCTGGTACTGTCTGAATGGCCCCCATATTCATGAGGGGCGTAACTGGTTTCTGTGCCTCTGCCCATTGATTTTTTGGCGGATCTGGCCAACCATTTGCCATTGGCAGAGTGTGGAAATGGAATCTGTATCCCTGTGATACGATATTCAATACCCACTTGTCCTGGGTTATTAACTGCCAATTTTTAGCAAAAAGTGCTAATTTTTCCCCTATGGGTGTTGCCATAAGATAATTGCTTGGTGTAGGCAGAGGGAAGTCATTGCGATTGCTTTCTGTAGGTTTGCGCTTTATCTCCACCAGGTTTGGAGGTGGAAGCACCCCATTGCTTTGACCTGTATGAATCTATCTGGAACCCTTAGGGCGTCTGGATTTGCCCCTTTGAGCTCTGTCTGACACAGGAAAGGACCAATGTTTTGTAGGCCAGTGTCTACTGGATCTTGGTGGCAGCACTTGTAAGAAGTCTTTCACAGTTTGCATAGACTTAGTTTTGTCTTCCATTTTCTTTAAAACCTCTTCTGCCTTGATACCAAACACAGAATCATGCTGTAAAGGAGCATCTAGCAATTTAGCTTTAACATGCTCAGGCAAATTTTGTTCCTTTAGCCAGGCTTGCCTCCTAATTACAGATCCAGTAACTGCGGCACTGCAGGAAGCCTCTAAGGAATCAAAACCACATTGCAAAGTATGCTTTCCAACTTGTTCAGCTGTATGCAATAATTCCTGCAATTCTTTATTTTCTGCACATTCTGAAATCAACATCATTTTCTGTTTCAGCAATCCCATAATATGATGTTGGTACTTAAGCATATGAAATTGACAGTTTAAGGCCCTGATTGCCAAGGTTGCAGATGTATAAACCTTTTTTCCCCATCTGTCTAGTGCCCTTGAATCTCTGTCAGAGGGTGTAGGATTTTTTTGCTGTTGAGGCCTTAACTCCCTTTGGACCCTGTGAAATAGTTTCAGGATCAGCAGCAGGGTTTCTAAATAAAACTTTATGAGAGTCAGGGACCCTGTAATATTTGTCAGGCGTACTGGGAGCCGGAGGTAAGGAGTCAGGGGTCAAGCTTGACACCGAAAACACATCATCCACAATGTCTAAAACAGGGGGAATGGCTAAAGGCTTGTGCTGAGGGAGAAGGAAATCCCCAAGCCTCTTTTTTGATTCTGAGAAGTCTTGACTCTCCCAGTGAAAATGCTCCCTCAAAGTATGCAAGGTTTCTCCAAATGAATAATCCTCAGGAGATGCAGATGGAATAGACTCCTCAGCATCAGAATTCTCATAGGGAAGTATAGATAATTCCTGATCAGAAGAGGAATCAGAAGAAATAGAAACCTAATCTGAAGATTCATAATCAGTGTCTTGCCTAGGCCTCTTATCTGGAGGGGGATGGGTACCCCTCATCAAGGTAATAAGGTCTTCAGCCATTTTGATCATCTATTTTTTAGGCATAGAGGCCTGTGCACGTGGCTCATGCGTCGGGTTTTTTGTTTTAGAAGTTGCTTTTGTCTTTGGTTTTGCAGCTGTCGTCGGTTAGATATACAAATGTTGAGGTCTGAATACACCCTCAGAAGAACGGTGCCTGCTCAGCGGCTCCAGACCCATCCGAGGGAGATGCATCCATCAGTCCAATACCTTGAGTATGTTGCAGCATGTCAGACTCTACATGGGTGTCGGTAGAGGCGTGCGACTCGAAGGTAGCGGGTATCAGGGGTTGCAAAAGTGCCTCACTGAGTACCGGTGACTGGCTTAGGAGAAGCTTCGTGGTTGTTTTGGATCTCGACTGCCTTTCTCTGTCCTTTTCT
This sequence comes from Protopterus annectens, assembly GCF_019279795.1. Lineage (NCBI taxonomy): Eukaryota > Metazoa > Chordata > Ceratodontiformes > Protopteridae > Protopterus > Protopterus annectens. The sequence goes on along the minus strand of NC_056743.1, from coordinate 1,788,160,405 downwards.
TTGCGTTATGTACTCTGGTAGTCGGATTGCTATCAAACGACATTTCTGGGTAGTTAAATCTGTTTCCAAAATACTTTGATGCAAAAATATATCGATGCTTAATAGTGCGTTGATTAAATCTAGCACAAAACCGACAGCCCGGCACGTTGTGATCAGGGCCTAGGCAAGGAATACAGTATAAATGAAATCCTTATGGGGTATTTGCTTCCCACAAGTAATACAATTTTTAACTTTTTCTGACATCGGTAAAAAGAAAAACGTTTCCCCAATGGGGTACTTAGCTTTAGTAAAGACTTCGGTTCTGAAACTCTAATATCAGTAGTCGGCCGACTGGCACTTGCGAAATGCTTCTGCTTCGGGCACCGCATGGCAAGAAAGACTACAGAAAATGGCATCGGCTGCATGTTTTATACCCCTGACGACCTGACATCACAGAAGAGAAGACAGCAACCAACGCAGGACCCAAGACTTTGGAATTCAGGCCGACTGAGGGCAACCTGCCAGCAGATTACCCTAATGTAATGACTGCAACAGTGAAACACGAAGATCATCATCCAAGTGCTCTTTCATGGGTAATGTGGTAAAAATGCTATACAAGATCAAAATTGGTGCAAGATTGCCACTGGCCAGTAGATGGCAGCAAAGGATAACAAAAGTCTGGAAGAAGATGCAGGCAGCTTACAGTCACTGCAGAAATTCAAGCAACACGAAAGGAAGGAACAGGCAAGTTTGCTGAGAAAAATGCTTAACAGTGAGTATTTATTAAAAGGACATTATAATTAATGGGTATTAATTTGGGAAAGAGAGGGAAAAAAAAGAAGTTATGTACCTACCATAACGTTCCATGTTAGTTGTCTTCACCTCGCCTTCTTTCTTGCTGGTTGGGATCGGAGGCGCATCTTCTAGAGCTCGAGAGCTGTTTACTGGCTCGAGGCTACCCCTTATCCCATGATGCCTAGCGTTAGCTACCCAGATCTCGTTTGAAATTGCTAACCCTAGCTCTAGCTAGAAAATGAACCTCTACAAACAAAAAGTTGAGCGCACCTGTCATACTCTCTAAGTCAGTAGAGGAAACAACCAGAGAACACTCCGCCAGTGAAAACCTGAACTCCTCTCAGTCCAATAGGACAGGGGGATGGAGGGGGGGACACAAGAAAGGAGGTGAAGACAACTAACATGGAACGTTATGGTAGGTTCATAACTTCTTTATGTTAAGTTGTCTATCTCGCCTTTGTTCTTGCTGGTTGGGACAGCGTCCCTAGCACCTACAATCCTGGGCGGCTCATTGGAACAGACTTTTCAGAGAAGTGGCACCAAAGTTAGCTCTGCTCCTGGAGACCATATCTAACTTGTAATGAAAAATAAAGGTATGAGGGTTTGCCCACGTAGCCGCTGCACAGATAGAGTCCATGGGCAACCTAGACTGGAAGGCTACAGTGGTGGCCAAAGCCCTAGTAGAATGACCTTTCGGTCTGACAGACAACTCTTTATTACCTTCATCTATCAGCTGAGAAACAATGTGAGACAACCACCTGGATAAGGTCACTTTGGAAACTAGGAGACTTTGTTTGCCCAGAGCATAGGAAATGAAAAGTTGGTCTGACTTCCTTATATCCTTCATTCTATGCAGGTAAAAACGCAATTGTCTATGAACATCCAATTGGTGTAATTTGTATTCTGCCTTGTTGGTGTGGTTAGGGAAAAACACAGGGAGGTCTACAGATTGGTTTAAATTATTTTCTGAGCAGACTTTCGGGAGAAAAGAAGGATCAGTCCTCAGAGCAACCCTGTCCTTATGAAAAACTAAGTACGGAGGACGAACACATAGTGCCTGAAGTTCAGAAACGCGTCTGGCTGAAGTAATAGCTACCAGAAAGAGAGTTTTCCAAGATAGAAACTTAATGGAGCAGGACGCTGCAGGTTCAAAGGGGGGCATAATTAAGGAGGTTAGTACAAAATGAAGGACCCAAGGAGGAGGGGGATCTCTCACTGGGGGTCTAAGGAGAGTAGTCCCTCTTAGAAAGGCTTTACATAGCTTATGAGACCATGTTTGCATTAGACAACCCAACATGAAAGTTAGAAATGGCCGCCAATCGAACCCTGATTGTAGCAGAAGCGGACCCAGACTGAAAAAGTTCTGCTAGGAACTCCAAGATTTCGTGGACTGGGGCTGAAAAGGGATCCATGTTCCTAGCCTCTGCCCAACAAGAAAAAACTTTCCATTTGCTAGCATAAATCTTCCTAGTGGCGGACTTGTGAGAGGAGACAATCTCATGAACGGCTGGGAAAATGCTGGGAAGCCTGGCTAAGGTTGGAAGTGGAGCAAGCAAGCTGTGAGCTGGAGTGTTCGGAGGGACTGATGCAGCCCGCCTGATTGATGAATCAGTAGGTCGGGAATAGGATCCAGAGTCAAGGGCTGCTCGAGAAGGTAACGGTGCAAGAACAGGAACCATATCTGTCGAGGCCAGTAAGGGGCAATGAGGATCATTTTGCAACCCAATGAAATTGCTTTCTGTATGAGTTTCGGTATCAGGGGAAACTGAGGGAAGGCATAAAGAAGTCCCTGAGGCCAATTGTGGATTAGAGCGTCTCTGGGAGAGTGACCGGGAAGCAGAGGAAGGAAGTAGTTGCTGCATTTGCTGTTGAAGGGGGTGGCAAAAAGATCGCAGCAAGGCTGTCCCCATTTGCGGAAGATCAGATTCGCAACTACCTGATTCAGAGACCACTCGTGAGGCATGAGAATAGCTCTGCTAAGCCTGTCCGCTATAACGTTGGACCTCCCAAGGACATGCGTTGGAATCAGAAAAAGTACAGTTTTGTACCTACCATAAATGTAGATGTTCGAGTGCTAATACAGCTTCAGTCATAACAGATGGGTTTTCCTGCCGTCAGGCGGGTCCTCGGTCGGCCGAATTCCAAAGTCTAGGTCCGGCGTCGGTTGTCATCGCCCCTTCCCTGACGTCAGTGCGACAGGGGTATAAAAGAACCAGCCGACGCCATTTTCTTCAGTTTTTCTTGCCCAAGATGTCAGGTGCCCCCAGAAGGAAGGCAATACATATATTTATGTAATAATGCAATGCAGTACAATCAAAAAACAGTAGTTGCAAGCAAATACACCATAAAAGAATACCCCAATCAGGTTGTATGAGGAGGTGTTAGCCATTAGGCCTATTCCAGAGGGAAACCTGGACTGCAGCTGTATTCGCACTCGAACATCTACATTTATGGTAGGTACAAAACTGTACTATGTTCATCGTGCATACAGCTGCAGTCATAACAGATGGGTAGAATACCAAAGCTAAAAAAAAGGTGGTAGGCACTAGGTGGAACTAGGAGGAGCCAGGATGCCCTGCAAAACTGCAGTGGCAAAACCTGCTCTGGATTTGGAGTATAAAGGCAGGTGATAGTGCTTGGAGAAAGTATGCACAGAACTCCAAGTGGCAGCTTCCAAAATATCTTTGGTAGGAACCCCCCTGAGGAAAGCTGCAGAGGTAGCTGTGGCCCTTGTGGAGTGAGACCTGATGGCTGCAGGTACAGTTTTACCATGAAGAGAGTAACAAAAGCGTGTGCAGTGGGCTATCCATTTTGAGATTGTCTGTTTGGAAATAGGCTTCCCTTGAGCCCCTGTAGCATAGGACACAAAGAGTTGCTCTGATTTTCTGAAAGGCTTTGCTCGGTCCAAATAATAAACGTAGTTGTCTGAATGTCCAAGGAATGTAGTAGTCTCTCCCCTTTGTTTTGAGGATTGGGGTAAAAGGTAGGCAAAGTGGATAGCCTGATTCAAGGCTACCCTGGATACTACCTTTGGCATAAAGGAAGGATTGGTTCGTAAGGAAACTCTGTCCTGATGGAAAATGATGAAAGGCTGCACAGCCATGAGGGCTTGTAGTTCCGAAACCCTGCGAGCTGAGGTGATAGCCAGCAGGAAGGCTGTTTTCCAGGACAAATATTGCAGTTCTGTTGAGGCAGCTGGCTCAAAAGGAGGCAAAGTCAGTTTCTCTAGAATGAAATTGAGATCCCAAGCAGATACTGGTTGTTTCCTTGGGGGTTTTATATTCTTAGCCCCTCTGAGGAACTGTCTTAAGAGGGGGTGAGAGAATAAAGGAGGATCAGTGTTGTATTCTGCAGAAATGGCTGAGGCATGGATTTTGATGGAAGAGAATGAAAGTCCACTGCTTAGCATCTCAGCTAGGTAATGTAATATTTGAGGTAAATTCAGTATTGCAGGGTTCTGGCCCTTTTTCTCATTCCAAGCACAAAACCGTTTCCATTTGGCGGAGTAGGCTTTTCTAGTAGAAGGTCTTCTGGCCTCCAAAATGACGTCCTGTACCTCCTTGGAGAGTAGGGTCTGTTGTGATTTTAAGGAATCTTCCATGCGGCTAGATTGAGTGTTTTCAGCTGACTGTGAAGAGTTTTGAAGTTGTGCTGAGTCAGTAGAAGAGGCATTAGAGGCAGGATCCACGGTGGGGAATGCGTTAGGCTCCTCAGGAGTGGGTACCAGTGTTGCCTTGGCCAGTCTGGAGCGATGAGAATCATCTTTGGTCTGTCTGCTCTGGTTTTTAATAGAACTTTGGGCAGCAGAGGAAGAGGTGGAAAGGCATACACTGTCATTGTTGTCCAACTGAAAGAGAGTGCGTCCACTTTCCAGGCCTGTGGATGAAAGGTCCTTGAGCAGAATTTTGCCAATTGGTGATTTCTGTGGGAGGCAAAGAGATCTATGTCTGGCCTTCCCCATGCTTGAATTATCTTTGAAAAAACTTGAGGATGCAACTTCCATTCATGTGGATCAGTCATATTTCTGCTTAGGTTGTCTGCCAGCGTGTTTTCCTTGCCTGGCAGGAACTGTGCTTGAAGCTCGATTTGCAATTCCAGAGCCATGTTCCAAAGAGACATGGCTAGCCTGCATAGGGGGTATGAGTGGGTTCCTCCCTGTTTGTTTATGTATCACATTACTGTGGTGTTGTCTGTCCTTATCAATAGCTGGCCTGGATGTAGCAGGTCTTTGAAAGCTATAATAGCATTTATTACTGCTAGCATTTCCTTTTGATTGATGTGTAGGTGCTTTTCCTTTTGGGACCATCTGCCCTGAATGCACCGATCTGTCATGTGCACCCCCCAGGCGTAATCCGAGGCGTCTGTTGTGATGGCTTGACTTGCTTGAGGCTTGCAGAATGGGAGACCTGTGTTTGTTTGGCATGCTTGAGCCCACCACAGAAATTCCTTTTGAATACATGGAATTAGTGGTATTATTGTTTCCAAGCTGTGGCTGTGCTGAGACCATAGGTTTTTCAGGTACCATTGAAGTATCCTCATATGCAGCTTTGCACATGGGATTAGTAGGATGCAAGATGCCATGAATCCCAGAGCCTGCAGGATTTTCCTTGCAGTCAGCCTGGTGAAAGTTGCCAGTTTTCTGAAGTATCGAGTTAGTTGCCCGTGTTTCTCTGGCGTGAGGTAGGCCATCTGAGTGTTTGTATCCAAGTTGGCACCCAGGAAAATTATTGTTTGAGAGGGAATTAGCCTTGATTTCTTTTTGTTGACTGTGTATCCCAGGGAATTCAACAACCTTATTACAAAAGCCAGATTTTTCAGAAGTATGTGCTTGCTGTCCGCTTGGATCAGGCAGTCGTCCAAATATGGGTATATTTGTATCCCTTGCAGTCTGCAGTAGGCAATTACTGATGCCAGGCATTTCGTGAACACTCTGGGCGCAGTAGATAAGCCAAAGGGCAATGCAGAGAATTGATAATGGGTTGAACCTGCAAGAAATCTGAGGTATCTTCTGCAATCTTGTCTGATTGGGACATGCAGGTATGCCTCCTTGAGGTCCAATGTTACCAGCCAAGACTCCTTGCCCAGCATGGGAAGAAGCTGCTGTAATGTGAGCATCTTGAATTTTGGCACGAGTAAAAATGTGTTTAGGATGGATAGATCCAAAATAGGTCTCCAATCTTTGCCCTTCCTTGGTACCAGGAATAGTCTGGAATAAAAACCTTGACCCTGTTCTTGTGCAGGTACCTCTTGAATAGCTTTCATGTCCATGAGATCCGAAATTTGTTTTTGTGCCTCTGCCCTTTGATTGTGTGGCAGGTTTGGCATGCCTCTCATTTTTGGAAGGGTGTGAAAGTGGAATCTGTAGCCTCTGTCTAGAATGTCCAGAATCCATTTGTCTTTTGTGACAATATGCCAATTTTTCGAAAATAAGCCAGTTTTCCGCCTAAAGGTGCTGCCATTTGAGCCTTGCTTGGCATGCAAAGGGGAAAGTCATTGGTTCTGCTTTCTGAATGGCTGTGAACTATCCTCACTACTTCTTTGGGTAGGTGCTTGCCATTGTCTGCCTCTAAACGATCCTTGAGATTGCCCTCTACCCCTCGGGCGCCTGTATCTACCTCTTTGGGGTCTGTCCGTGGCTGGAAAGGACCAATTTTTTGAAGGCCAATTTCTACTGAAACGTGGAGGTTGTACCTGTAGGAAATCTTTCACTGTTTGCATTGATTTTGCCTTTTCCTCCATTTTCTTTAATACCTCCTCAGCTTTAACACCAAACAATACATCTTTTTGCAGAGGTGCATCCAGTAATTTAGCTTTGACATGATCTGGCAAGGTTTGCTCTTTGAGCCAAGCATGTCTACGTATGACTAATCCTGTAACAGCAGCTCTACATGAGGCCTCTAAAGCATCAAAAAGTACAGTTTTGTACCTACCATAAATGTAGATGTCCGATAGGAATGCATCTGCAGTCCTTACAAATGGGTTGTCCTGTCGTCAGGCAGCCCTTCGGTCGGCCGGATTCCAAAGTCTGGGTCTGGCCTCGGCTGGTGTCGCACTTCACCCGACGTCATAGCTGCAGTTATTCGGGTATAAAGGCATCAGCCGACGCCATTTTCCTCAGTGTTTCTTGCCCCAGATGCCAGGTGCCCTCTTGGAAGGCTAAATTTGGATAAATGCCAATGATTCCAAATAGTAGAGAGCAAACACAAAAAATAAGCATGTATGTACATATATACAAACAAATACACCATAATAGATTCCCCCAGCTAGCTATAAGATGGGCAAATACCCTAGGAGCACCACAGAGGGACGCGGTGGGTAATCCTGACTGCAGATGCATTCCTATCGGACATCTACATTTATGGTAGGTACAAAACTGTACTATGTCCTTCAAGGATGCATCTGCAAGCCTTACAAATGGGTAGAATACCATAGCCAAACTGGGGGAGGTGGAAAAATAAAGTTATGGTGTAGTTAGGATCCCTTGCAAAACAGCAGTGGCAAAACCTGCTCGGGATCTAGAGTATAAAGGTAAATTATAATGCTTGGCAAATGTATGCACGGAGCTCCAAGTGGCAGACTCTAAAATGTCCTTGGTAGCCACTCCTCATAAGAAGGCTGTGGTAGTGGCTGTAGCCCTTGTAGAGTGAGGCCTGATGTTCTCTGGAGTTTTCTTTCCATGGTAGGAGTAACAAAATCTAATGCAATTTCCTATCCACTTGGAGATTGTCTGTTTTGAAATTGCTTTTCCTTCCTTCCTGTTGCATATGCTACCAGTAGCTGGTCAGTTTTTCTATTGCCCTTGGTCCTGTCCAGGTAGTAGCGTAATTGTCTATGTACATCCAAGGTATGCAGCAGTCTTTCTCCCCTGTTCTGTGGGTTGGGGAAGAATGTAGGTAGGTGGATAGCCTGATTCAAAGAAACTCTGGAGACCACCTTAGGCATAAAGGAAGGATTTGTTCTCATGGACACTCTGTCTTGATGGAAGATCAGGAAGGGTTGCACTGCCATTAATGCCTGAAGTTCAGATACCCTTCTTGCTGAAGTGATTGCCAGCAGGAAGGCAGTCTTCCATGATAAGTATTGTAGTTCTGCTGTTGCTGCTGGTTCAAAGGAGGAAGTGTCAATTTTTCTAGCACAAAGTTCAAGTCCCATGCTGGTAATGGTGGCTTCCTAGGAGGCTTTACATTTTAATTCCTCTCAGAAACTGTCTGAGCAGAGGATGTGAGAAGACAGGAGGATCCAAGTCGTATTTTGCTGAAATAGCTGATGCATGAATCTTGATGGAGGAATAGGACAGGCCTGTGTGGAAGAGCTCTGCCACGTATTCCAGGATGTTGGCTATGTTTACCAGTGACACATCTTCTCCTTTTGCAGTACTCCAAATGAGATATCTTTTCCATTTCGCTGAATAATTTTTTCTTGTTGAGGGTCTGCGAGCCTCAAGGATAATGTCTTTAACCCTTTGGGATAAATTAGGGTTAATTGGTCTTATGCAATGTTCCAGGCAGTCAGCTGCAGAGTTTTCAGGTTTGGATGCAGATTGTTGTAGTTGTTCTGTGTTAACAGCAAGGGAACCAGGGGTAGTGGCCATATTTTTTCCCCGAGACATGCTCCTCAGTAATGGGTACCAATGTTGCCTTGGCCAGTCTGGAGCTATCAGAATGATCCTTGGACGGTGCTCTTTGATCTTCAATAGCACCTTGTGCATCAAAGGAAGCAGTGGGAATGCATATGCTATCAGGTTTTTCCAACTGAAAAATAGGGAGTCCACCTTCCAAGCAAGTGGGTGGTACGTCCTTGTGCAGAATTTCTTTAGCTGGTGATTGAGAGGGGATGCAAATAAGTCTATTTCTGGAAGCCCCCATTTTCTTGTAATGGTTTTGAAGATGTCCAGATGCAGCATCCATTCGTGGGCATCCGTGGTAGTCCTGCTTAATATGTCTGCTAGAAGGTTTTCTTTTCCTGGTACAAAAATTGCTTTTAACTGAATGTTGTAGCTCAGGGCCACATTCCAGAGGTCCAGTGCCATCCGGCAAAGAGGATACGAATGTGTGCCTCCCTGCTTGTTGATGTACCACATAACTGTGGTGTTGTCTGTCCTTATCAATAGACCTTGTTGGAGAAATGGTCTGAATGCCTGAATTGCCAGTTTTACTGCCAGCATTTCCTTTAGATTTATGTGTAGGTGCAGCTGGTCTTGAGTCCATAAGCCTTGTATGCACTTGTCCAGCATGTGTGCCCCCCCAACCGAGGTCTGAGGCGTCCGTCGTGATGGTTTGGCTTGGTTGAGTATTGTGGAAGGGCAATCCTGTGTTTGATTGACAAGCCTGAGCCCACCATAGGAATTCTTGCTTCAGGCATGGAATAATTGGAATTTGGGTTTCTAAGCTGTGCTTGTGTTGAGACCATAAATTCCTTAGGTACCACTGTAGTTCTCATATGCAGTCTGGCATGAGGAACCAATATTATGCAGGATGCCATGAAGCCCAAGGCTTGCAGTACTTTTCTTGCTGTCAGATGGTTCTGCTTTGTTAATGCCAAGAAATAGAGAGGTAGCTGCTCTTGTTTTTCTACTGTTAGGAATGCCATTTGCTTTGATGTGTCCAACTCTGCACCCAAAAAGGTTATTCTCTAGGATGGTATCAGTTTTGACTTTTTTAAATTGACTGTGTATCCCAGGGCTTGTAGCAGGTAAATGACCCTTTGTAAGTCTTCTGCTAGCTTGTTTTTGTTGTCCGCTTGTATTAGGCAGTCGTCCAGGTAAGGGTAGATTTGGATCCCCTGAAGCCTGCAATGAGCGATTACTGATGCCAGGCATTTCGTGAACACTCTGGGCGCAGTAGATAAGCCAAAGGGCAATACTGAGAATTGATAATGCTCTGATCCTGCAAGAAATCTGAGGTATCTTCTGCAATTTGGTCGTATGGCGACGTGCAGGTATGCCTCCTTGAGATCTAGAGTTACCAGCCAAGACTCCTTGCCCAGCATGGGAAGAAGCTGCTGTAGGGTCAGCATTTTGAATTTTGGAACAATGAGGAATGTGTTTAAAGCGGACAGATCGAGAATAGGTCTCCATTTGCCTTCTTTCCTTGGTACTAGGAAGAGTCTGGAGTAAAAGCCCTTTCCTTGCTCCATATGTGGTACCTTTTCCACAGCTCTCATCTTTAATAATTGATTTACTTGTTGCAGAGCTTCTGCCTTTTGATTTGGAGGTAGGTTTGGCATTCCTCTCTTTCCTGGTAGTGTATGGAAATGAAACCTGTAACCTTGGTCTATTGTCTGCAAAATCCACTTGTCCCTTGTGATGTAATGCCAGTTCTTTGTAAATAAAGCTAGCTTCCCGCCTAAGGGTGCTTCTAGTTGTTCCCTGGTAGGCGGTGCCAGAGCCAAGTCACTGTGATTGTCCTGTAATAGTGGTGGTGGCTGTGTCTGTGCCTCGCTGGTTGTTACCCTGCCACTGGCGTCCCCTGTAGGCACCTCTGGATTGGTTTCTGCCTCTTGAACGCCTATTCCTGCCTCTCTGTGCTTTGGAGGAGTCTGGAAAGGACCAATTCTTGGAGGGCCAATTCCTGCTAAACCTTGGAGGTTGGACCTGTAAGAAATCTTTCGCTGTTTGGACAGATTTTGCCTTCTCTTCCATCTTCTTCAGCACCTGTTGTGCAGGAGAGCCAAACAAATTGACCTTGTCCATGGGAGCATCTAATAGTTTTGATTTGACATGGTCCGGTAAGGCCTGCTCTTTTAACCATGCATGCCTTCTGATAACTGTGCCAGTCATGGCTGATCTAAAGGAAGCCTCCAGTGCATCATAGCCGCATTTTAAAGAATGGTTACTAACTTGCTGAATGTTATGTACCATTTCCTGAACATATTTCTTGTCTAAAGGTTCATCAGAGGACAGTTTTTTGGTTAACTGGTCTAACATAAATTCTTGATACTGGATCATATGAAATTGACAGTTCAAGGCCCTAGCTGACAGAGTAGCAGAAGTGTAAACTTTTTTACCCCATCTCTCTAAGGACCTGGATTCCCTTTCAGAGGGGAGGGGATTTTTGGTAGAGGTAGATGCTACAGCCTTAGGCCCCTGGGAGATAGTCTCGGGATCTGCAAAAGGAGCCTTGTATAAATGGTGATGTGTGTCCGGGACCCTGTAGAACCTATCGGGCTTAGCAGGGGCCGGAGGTAATGAATCAGGAGCAGTACAAGCATCATTAAATGCATCATCTACAACAGACAGAACTGGAGGTATAGCTAAAGGCCTATGTTGTGGTAAATGCAGAAAGGTTCTAAGCCTTTTTCTGGAGTCTGAAAAATCTTGGCCCTGCCACTGAAATTGTTCCCTCATAGCATGCAAGGTTTCCCCAAAGGAAAATTCCTCAGGTGGAGAGGCAGAAGGGATGGACTCTTCAGCATCAGAGTCTTCATAAGTGGAAAAAGGAGCCTCTGGAGGGTCTGTATTATCTGGATCATCAGAGGAATCATCTGTGGAAACTGGCTCAGGGGGCTCTGCTCTAGGCCTCTTCTCTGGAGGTGGGTGAGAGGCCCTGTCTGGGAGAGGTTGGGATCCCCGGATTAAAGAAATGAGATCCTCTGCTAAACTAAGCATTTGGGAACTGGAGCTAGGCCTGTGAGAGGGGGTCTTAACAGGCACAGATTTAGTAGCTTTAGCTGCTTTAGCCCTGGCAAAGGCCTTAATAGACATGGCTGCAGGAGGCCTAGCAGCTCCACGTGCAGGGGTAGAAATATCCAAGGGAATAGTGTCAGATAATTCCTGAGAAACTACAACTGCAGGTTGGATTTCAGAAGCCGATTCCACCAGGTTGGAAGAGGCCTCGGTAGAAAGTAAGCTTTCGGCTGAAGGAAGAACCGCTTGCTCGGTTTCAGCCGAAACGGAGACACTCGCGGTTGTCTTAACTGCGGTTTCGGCCGAAACCGCGGACCGCGAGTGTCGGTCCTTTTCCTTGCGTTTTTTGGAAATTTGTGAAGTCAGAGGATCCGACGGCATAATATAAGCAAAATCAGAGCCGAAAAACTGCTCAGCAAATTCCGACCGACGTCTAAGCGTCCGTCGGTTAAAAGAAGCACAGGCTAGACAAGCTGCTACGTCATGGTCTGGGCCTAAACAAGGAAAGCAGTAAGAGTGGAAATCTTTATGAGGTATTTGTTTCCCACAAGTTAAACAGTTATTCACTTTTTCTGACATCGGCTGAGGCAAGAAAGAGTCCCCAACAGGGTACTTAGCTTTTTAGAAGTCTTCGGTAGTAGTAGAAGTATTCGGTAATGGTAATCTCTGGTTCTGACCGACCGGCACTTGCGAACAGCTTCTGCTTCAGGCGCCACGCGGCAAGAAAGACTGAGGAAAATGGCGTTGGCTGATGCCTTTATACCCGAATAACTGCAGCTATGACGTCGGGTGAAGTGCGACACCAGCCGAGGCCAGACCCAGACTTTGGAATCCGGACGATCGAAGGGCTGCCTGACGACAGGACAACCCATTTGTAAGGACTGCAGATGCATCTTTGAAGGACATCCACATTGCAAGGTATGTTTACCTACTTGTTCTGCACTATGTATCAAATCCTACAACTCCTTTAAATCTGGTTGTTCAGGTTGTGACATTTTGCTTCTCAACTGTGATAACAGAAACTGTTGGTACTTTAACATATGGAACTGGCAGTTTAACGCCCTCATGGATAAGGTGGCTGAGGTGTATACCTTTTCCCCCCACCTTTCTAAAGCTCTGGAATCCCTCTCTGAAGGTAAAGGATTTTTAGCAGTGGAGGCCTTAATTCCCTTGAGGCCCTGTGAGATAGTTTCTGGGTCAGCCGCATGGCTTTTATATAGGAATTGGTGTGAGTCAGGAACCCGGTAATACCAGTCAGGCTTGACTGGGGCTGGAGGTAAAGAGTCTGGGTTAAGGCAGGACTCCTAATACACATCATTAAGGATATCTAAGACAGGGGTATAGCCAGAGGCCTGTGCTGAGGGAGCAAGAGAAAATCCCTAAGCCTTTTCTTGGAGTCTGAGTACTCTTGACCTTCCCAGTGGAAGTGTTCCCTCAAGGTATGCCAGGTTTCCCCAAAAGAGTAATCCTCAGGGGGGGGGAGACAGAGGGAATGGACTCCTCTGCATCAGAATCTTCAAAAGGGGAGTATGAATGTTCCTGGTCATCAGAATGTTCTGAAATAATGGAAGCCTGGTCCGAGGAGGGGGATTCTTCCTCCACTCTGGTCCTTTTTTCCAGGGGGGGTTGAGAACCCCTGATAAGAGAAATTAAGTCTTCAGCCATTTTGAGCATCTGCTTTTTAGGCATGGGGCCTTGAGAAGGGCCCTGTGGGGTTTGTTTTTTAGAATGCATGGCTGTCTTAGACTTAGTGAAAGCCTTGATGGAAAAAGAAGAGGAAGGCCTGAAGACACCTTAAGGGGAGGCAGACCTGTCTAAACTCTGAGTTTCACTGCCAAGAGTGGCTTCGGTATCTGTAGTCGGGGTGTGGGCCGAAGAGCCTGCGACCTCGGGTACAGAAGATACCGCCAATGAAGTGTCGTCGGTAGTCAGGGGCTGCGTAGGCACCTCACTGAGAATCGGACCACCTGTAATCGGCTTTGGCGTGGTGTCGGTAGAGGCTGCGGATCTCTTGTGTCGGTCCTTATCTTTGCGTCTTTTATTCAAAACTGGAGTCGGAGTATCCGACGACATTATGTAGTTAAAATTTTTGCCAAAAAAGTGCTGGGCAAACTCCGCCCGACGCTTAATGGTGCGTTTGTTGAATGTAGCACAAAAACGGCAGGCCGAGACGTCGTGGTCTGGGCCTAAGCAAGGAATGCAGAGGGAATGAAAATCCTTATGCGGTATTTGCTTCCCACATGAAATACAATTATTAACTTTGTCTGACATCAGTCTGAGGCAAGAAAAGTTTCCCCAACGGGGTACTTGGCTTTCAAGAAGACTTCGGTTGCAGATATTCGTAATCTCAGGAGCTGGCCGACCGGCACTTGCGAACTGCTTCTGCTTCGGGCACCGCGCGGCAAGAAAGACTGAAGAAAATGGCGTCGGCTGGTTCTTTTATACCCCTGTCGCACTGACGTCAGGGAAGGGGCGACGACAACCGACGTCGGACCTAGACTTTGGAATTCGGCCGACCGAGGACCCACCTGACGGCAGGAAAACCTATCTGTTATGACTGCAGCTGTATGCACGATGAACATCGTTGGGAGGAAATCGCCCACTGCCAGAGTCTGAGTGCTTCTCGACATAGGGGGTAGGACCTGGTTCCGCCCTGCTTGTTGAGGTACCACACCACTGACATGTCCGTTTGAATTGCAATGGTCCCAGAAGTGAGTGAGTCCTGAAGAGCTTGAAACGCTACGAGCACGGCTCTCATTTCTAAGATGTTTATGTGCAGATGCTCGTGAGGCTGCCAAGTGCCTTGGACTATCCTGCCCTGATAATGACCCCACCACCCTATCAGGGAGGTGTCCGTGGTCACTGTGGCAACTGTGGGGGACTGAATGGTCTGTCCTGAGACACTAGTGGGGAGGCCATCCACCAGGAAAAGTGCCTTTTGCATGATTCTGTAATCATGATCATGTGAGACATGGGCAGCTGTTGAAGACCACTGTGTGAACAGAAGCCACTGAAGGATTCTCATGTGAAAGTGGGCCAGAGGGATTAGAAGAATTGCCACTGCCATGGAACCCAAGAGTTTGAAGGACTAACCTGACTTGGACCCTTTTGCACTGCATTAGTATTTGTACTTGCTGGCGAATTGTGGCCACCCTGTCTGGCGGTAGCCTTGCGGACATGTTCCTTGTGTCTAAGGCTGCTCCTATATAGGTGATAGATTGACAGGACAACAAGGCAGATTTTTCAAAATTTATTGTGTTGCCTAGCTGGGAGCAGATTGTGATTGTGTAGTCCCTGGCTTGCAGAAGTTGATGCCTGGTAGTAGCAGTGAGGAGCCAGTCGTCTAGGTATGGAAACACCTGGAATCCTTGACGTCTCAGGTGAGCCGTGACCACTGCCATACATTTAGTGAACACCCTGGGGGGCTGTGGTAAGACCAAAGGGCAGAGCTCTGAACTGGTAATGACTGGCTCCCAGCCAGAAGCAAAGGAATCTCCTGGAGCGCCTGTCCATTTTGATGCGATAGTACGCATCCTCAAGATCTATGGAGCACGTCCAATTGTCCTGACCCAGAAAGGGTAGAATGGACTGTAACGTGACCATCCGAAACTTTGTTCTTTGAACAGACTTTAGTCTGCTGAGATCCAGAATCGGTCTCCAGTCCCCTGTCTTTTTTGGTACCAAAAAGAACCTTGAGCAAGTTCCGGATCCGTGTTGGTCTGCCAGGACTTCCTGGATGACTCTTTTTCTAGCAGTCTTGAAACTTCTACGACTGCTTGGTCCCTCAGATTGGGTGGAACATCTGGAAGGGATTTGCTTAATGGCAAGGGGGGTTGAGAGAAAGGAATTTCGTAACCTCCAGATATGACAGACCGTACCCATTTGTCTTGGGTTAAATTCTGCCAGGCTTTTGGGTACAGTGAAAGTCTTCCCCCGACTGTCCCAGAGGCGGGCAGCCGGGCAACCCTTCAGGGATGCTGAAAGGGCTTCTCAGAGAAGGATTCTCTGCTGCCCTGGTTCTGCAGACCCCCTCTGCCACGAGGGCGGCATCTATTGTTGTTGCTTCCCCCTCTGCCCCTGGAGGAAAAAAATCGCTACATGTGTCAGGCGAGGCTCCCTGGGATTTTCGGAACCACATTTTGCCACTCTTCTGACCTTTGGGGTATGATCTGGAAGGACTGGAAAAACGGACTCCCACGGCAAAGAGTCTTGCCTTCCTGCTCACACCTAGTCAAAGCGTCTTTCACCTGTGGTCCAAAAAGAAAGGAACCATCAGAGGGGGTGTTGGTGAATGACGCTCTAAAGGGTTCCGCAAAATTACACAGCCGCATCCATGCATGTCTCCTAAGGGCCACGCCTGTCCCTGCTGCTCTACTCGCACCACCGGCTGCATAGGAAATGAGCTTCATGGAGGAGTCGACTACAGAATTAAGGGTCGCCAGCTGGGAAGCCACTTTAGCTTGAGCCCCCTCAGCTGATGGATCTTGAAGGGTATCTCCGAGCTCTTTAAGGAGATCCCTCTGAAGCCGGGTAAAATGGCATAAGTAATTCAGTGACCTCATAGAAAAGGTCGCTGAGGCAAACATTTGCTTCCCGTATCTATCCATAGTCCTAGACTCCTTGTTAGGAGGATAGACAGACAAAGAAGTTTCCGCTAACTCTTTTTTTAGTGGCTGCTGCTACTGCCATGGCATCCACAGGAACACCTGTGGTAAGGAACTGCTTATCAAGGGGTGCAGGTTTAAACTTGCCAGGTCTCCTCGGGGTTGGTTCCACTGCATCTGGGGCTGACCAAGCCTTTCGAGCCACTACTGACATAAGTGGATCGAAAGGCGGAGAAACCCAGGAGGTGGAAGGTCGGGAACCGAACGCATCCAGGAATACAGACACATCCTCGGTAGGGGCTAGGGGATTCCAGTTCCCCCCTCTGCTTAAGCATTTCTAGGATGTCCCAGAAGGAAACATCTTCAGAGGGGGACCTCGGGGACGCTTCCGAATCATCTAAGTCTAGATCAGAAGTGACAGACTCAGGGGAGTCAATGTGCTTCCACTTGCACTTCTTACGAGGGGGCTCCACTGAATGATCAGGGGAGGCCTTGGAAGAAGAGGAAACACCCAATGGGATGCCCTGGAGTACCGGTTCCCCACGCTTGGGGTCTGGAGGAGGAGCAGAGGTTGGCGCAAGCGCTACAGGGGACGGAGCCAGTGGAATCGATAGTGGAGGTGACTCAGAGGCCAGCACACTCCTCATGACATTGAAGGCGTCCCTACCACGATGCAGAGAAGGCTCTGGTTCCGAAGAAATCTGAATCCCTCTCTGCACCAAGGCAGACAGCTCCAAGGCCGATGTAGGAGCAGAGCTCACCTGCTCCGAAGCTCCAAGAGAAAGAGCGGGGTCGGACAAGGGTCCGATGCCACTCACCCCCTCGGAGCCGACAAGGGAGCCCCGGCACCCAGATCCCTCGACAGACGGCACCATTGAGGGAATCTGAGCAGACGACGGCACCGAAGGAGAAACAGTTATCCAGGCCGACTGTTCCACTACTCGAACCCCAACGAACTCCGGCTCCGAGCTCAAGGGAGTCGGAGGAGGAACATCGATAGTGGACGGAGGGCTGGACAACATCTTGGCAAGTGCCTGCGACTTCAGCAACCGCAACCTACTGACCACTCTCTCCACGTCGTGATCAGAGAGCCTAGAGGACCGAGAGGAGTGGGAAGATCTGTGACTGTGCTCACTCTGAAGCAGGGGAGACCGAAGAGCCAAGTGTATAGATTCCAGAGAAGGGAACCTCAAGACTCTTGTGGCTCCACGACGGCTCCGAAGATTCTGAAGGAGCCGACGGGAAGATTGTCTCATCGGTTCCGGCCGGAACCGAAGTAGCAGGGAAAGTCTGGACCAATGACGGCTCTGAGCTTGGAGCCGATGATTTAGTAGGTCTTGGGAATTTCACAGGTTGAGTCTTGGCCGGTGAATCCTGGGGCTTTAAAAGACCCCTAAGAATAAGATTATTCTTATGCTCATGCAGAACTCTTGAACTAAATGCATGGCAGATAGAACAAGAGTCCTGCAAGTGACATTTTCTGACAGCATGAGTCACACTTCTTGAATCCAGACACCTTGGATTCCTTAGACATCCTGTATCCAAAAAAGAAATTACCACAACAGTGAAAGTACAGTTGTGTACACTTAGCATAAACGTAGATGTTAGAGTGTCTTCACTGTTGCAGTCATCACTGTAGGGTTCTTCCTGCCGGCAGGCAGTCCTCGGTCGGCCAGAATCCCAAAGTCTGCGTCCGGCGTCGGCTGTTCAGTCATGCTCCCTGACGTCAGAGCACCAGGAGTACAAAGCTGCCAGCAGACGCCATGTTCTCCAGTTTTTCTTGCCGCAGATGTCAGGTGCCTAAAAATGAAGGCCAATAGTAAAAACAAAAAAATAACATACCACAATCCCCATAGCCTGTAGCAAATACACCTCAGAAGAAAGGTGAAGTGGGTAAGCACACTAGTGAAAGTATAAGAGGGGACAGGAGGGAGGGTAACCCAGACTGCAACAGTGAAGACACTCTAACATCTACATTTATGGTAAGTGTACACAACTGTACTATGTTCATTGTGTTTCACTGTTGCAGTCATCACTGTAGGGTTGAATCCCAAAGCTGAGATAAGGGGTGGTGGTTATAGAGAAAAGGGAGCAGCTAGAAGGCCCTGCAAGACTGCAGAAGCAAAGCCTGCCCTAGACTTAGAGTAAAGAGGGAGATTATAGTGCTTAGAGAAAGTATGCACTGAACTCCAAGTTGCAGCTTCCAAAATATCTTTGATAGGTACTCCCCTGAGAAAGGCAGATTAAGTAGCAACAGCTCTGGTAGAGCGAGTCCTAATTTTTCCTGGGATTTGCTTTCCATGATGAGAGTAAAAGAATCTGATTCCATGCGCAATCCATTTAGAAATGGTCTGTTTTGAAATGGCTTTTCCTTGGGAGTTTGTTGCATAAGAAACAAACAGTTGCTCTGTTTTCCGGATATCCTTGGTTCTGTCCAGGTAAAAACGAAGTTGTCTGTGTACATCCAAGGAATGCAAGATCCTTTCCCCCTTATTTTGTGGATTAGTGAAAAAAGTTGGCAGGTGAATAGTTTGATTTGAAACCACTTTGGAAACTACTTTAGGCATGAAAGTAGGATTAGTCCTTAAAGACACCCTATCTTGGTGAAAAATAAGGTAAGGTTCCACAGCCATGAGTGCTTGTAACTCCGAGACTCTCCTGGCTGAAGTCAAAGCCAGTAGGATAGCTGTCCTCCATGATAAATATTTAATATCAGTTGTGGCAGCAGGTTCAAAAGGAGGCAGAGTGAGTTTCTCCAGAACATAGTTGAGGTCCCAGGCAGGTATGGGTGGTGACCTAGGGGGCCTTAAATTCTTTGCTCCTCGTAGATACTGTTTCAGAAGTGGCTGTGAAAAGAGTGGATGGTCTGCATTGTAATGTGCAGAGATAGCAGAGGCATGAATTTTTATGGAGGAGAAGGATAAACCCTGATGTAGCATGTCTGTCAGGTAAAGCAGAATCAGAGGGATATTAGGAATGAGAGGATTGGAATTCTGAGCATGCATCCAAGTGCAAAATCTCTTCCATTTGCCTGCATAAGATTTTCTAGTGCTTGGCCGTCTGGCTTCAAAGATAACATCCATGACCTTTTTGGGAAGGGGAGGATTAATCATAGATCCTGAATTCGCCAGGCTGTCAGGCTGAGAGTTTTGACATGAGAGTGCAGAACCTGGCCCTGGTGTTGGGACAATAGATTGGGAATCGGAGGCAAAATCCAAGGTGGTTCCTGAGATAGATTCGTCAGTGTTGAGTACCAGAATTGATGAGGGCAATTTGGGGCCAGTAGAATCATCATCTTGGGCTTGTCCTGTTTGATCTTTAACACCCGTGGTAGAAGAGGTAGTGGTGGAAAGGCATACCCCTTGAGGTTTTTCCAACTGAATGATGGTGCATCCACTTTCCATGCTAGCCTGTGAAAAGTCCTTGTGCAAAAAATCTGTAACTGGTGGTTGAGGGGGGATGCAAATAGATCTATGTCCGGGCAGCCCCAGGCTTCTGTAATCCTCTTGAATATGTGGGTGTCTAGCATCCACTTGTGTGGGTCTGACCGGTTCCTGCTCAGGCTGTCCACCAAAGTGTTTTGTTTCCCTGGTAGGAACTGAGCTTGTAGATCCACTTTGCAAGCTAGTGCTGTGTTCCATAGAGTCATGGCTAGTCTGCAAAGGGGGTAGGAATGTGAGCCCCCCTGCTTGTTTATGTACCACATAACTGTGGTGTTGTCTGTTCGTATCAGTAGTTGTCCTGGTTGTAGAAGATCCCTGAAAGCCAAGAGGGCATTCTGAACAGCTAACATCTCTTTTAAATTCATATGCAAGTGCTTCTGATCCTCTGTCCAAAAACCTTGCAGACCCTTTCCCTGCAAGTGGGCGCCCCATGCGTAATCTGAGGCATCCGTGGTCAACACTTGGCTGGCTGAAGGTAGACTGAAGGCTTTGCCTTTGTTGCGAAGACATGCCATGGACCACCAATGGAATTCCTTTTGTAGGCAAGGCAAGACAGCAATCTGTGTGTCTAGACTGTGGCAATGCTGGGACCATACACTTTTTAGGTACCATTGTATTTTTCTCATATGAAGTCTTGCATTTGGAATGAGAAGGATGCAGGAGGCTATGTAACCCAAAGCCTGCAGGAATTTCCTTGCAGTTAGCAGAGTTATAGAAGCCAAGATTTTGAAAGTGGAAGCCAGCTGTAGTTGTTTTTGGATGTCAGGAATGCCATCTGGGTTGATGTGTTTAAAAGAGCACCCAGAAAGGTTATTTGTTGTGTGGGGGTCAAATTTGACTTTTTTATGTTTACAGTGAATCCCAGGTACTTGAGAAGATTTTGAACAAATAGCAGGTGCTGGAGTAAAACATCCTTGCTGTCTGCTTGAATAAGGCAGTTGTCCAGATAAGGGTAAATCTGAATACCCTTGAGTCTGCAATAAGCTACTACTGGTGCCAGGCACTTGGTGAAAACCCTGAGCGCAGTAGACAAGCCAAAGGGCAGTGCAGAGAATTGGTAATGTTTCGAGCCGGCCTTGAACCGGAGGTATTTTCTGCACTCCTGTCTGATAGGGATGTGAAGGTAAGCCTCCTTTAAATCCAATGTCACCATCCATGCATTTTTGCTCAACATTGGCAGGAGCTGCTGCAGAGTAAGCATTTTGAACTTTGGTATCTCTAGGAAAGTATTTAAGACCGACAGATCCAGGATGGGTCTCCATGAGTTTTGCTTTCTGGGAACTAGAAAGAGCCTTGAGTAAAAGCCCTGACCAGTCTCTGATTGTGGAACCAGTTCTATGGCCCTCATGGTCATGAGGGATCCCACCTGGTTTAATGCCTCGGACCATTGGTGTTTTGGTAGGTCTGGCCATCCGTTTGGTCTTGGCAAGGTATGAAAGTGGAATTTGTAACCTCTTGAAATTACATCCAGAACCCACTTGTCTTGGGTTATGCAAGTCCAATTTTGTTGAAAAAGAAAAAGTTTTCCTCCTAGAGGGGCATCCAGGAGAGAAGTTCCTGGAGCCATGCAGGGGGAGTCATTGAGCCTGTTTTCTAAATGACTGAGGTCTGTCCTCTCCACCCCTGGGGGTAGAAGCACTCCATTGTCTAGGTCTGTAAGAGGCCTGTGTTTGAGGCTTCCCTCTGGTGCGCCTATATCTACCTCTCTGAGACCTGTCTGAGCTGGGAAAAGACCAATTTTTTGTTGGTCAATTTCTTCTAAATCTAGGAGGCTGAACTTGTAAGAAATCCTTAACAGTTTGCATGGATTTTGCCTTATCCTCCATTTTCTTCATCACCTCTTCAGCTTAGGCCCAAACAAAACATTATGCTGAACAGGAGCATCCAGTAACTGCTTTCACTTGATCAAGTAAGTTTTGTTCCTTTAACCAAGCATGTCTTCTAATCACTGTGCCAGAGGCAGCCGCCCTGCAAGAAGCCTCCAAGGCATCAAAACCACAGTGCAAACCATGCTTCCCCACTTGTTCAGTAGCATGCATCAAATTATGTAATTCCTTATTATCTGCACATGCAGAAATGGTGCCCAACTTTTGTTTCATAACAGACAGTAGAAATTGCTGATATTTTAACATATGAAATTGGCAATTTAAAGCCCTAATTGATAAAGTAGCAGAAGTATACACTTTTTTGCCCCATCTCTCCAAAGCTCTGGAATCCTTATCTGTCGGAATAAGATTTTTAGCAGAGGCAGCCTTAACCCCCTTAGGACCCTGAGAAATGGTTTCTGCATCAGCAGTTGGATTTTTGTAAAGGAACTGGTGGGAGTCAGGGACCCTGTAATATCTGTCGGGCTTAGCAGGAGCTGGAGGAAAGGAGTCAGGAGTCAAATTAGCCTCAGAAAAAGGATCATCCACAATATCCAAAATAGAAGGAATATCCAGGGGTCTATGTTGGGGAAGGAGGAAATCCCTGAGCCTTCTCTTAGATTCCGAGTACTCCTGTCCCTCCCAGTGAAAATGTTCCCTCATGTCATGAAAAGTTTCCCCAAAAGAAAAATCCTCAGGGGGAGAAGCTGAAGGAATAGATTCCTCAGCATCAGAATCCTCATAAGGAGGGAAAGAATATTCCTGTTCAGAGGAAGACACTGAAGAAATAGATGCCTGATCAGAAGAATCATATTCCAACTCTTGCCTTGGCCTTTTGTCTGGAGGGGGATGTGAACCCCTAATCATGGTTAGCAAGTCCTCCGCCATTTTAAGTAACTGTTTCTGTGATTTGGGTCCCGGATCAGAAGCAGCCTTAGCTGGTGTCTTAGATTTAGGAGGAGTCTTTGTCCTGGGTTTTGCCTTTATCAGTAGCTGTGTAGGCCTGAAAACCCCCTCGGAAGCCAGTACCTGCACAGCGGCTCCGGACCCATCCGAGGGAGCATTGTCCAAAGGTCCTGCAGCTTGAGTGCTCAAAGGCCTAGTTGGCTCCTCGTGAGAGTCCGTTTCGGCTACTGGTTCTGAAATGGCCGAGAACAGGGGCTGCAAAAGCGCCTCACTGATGGCGGTCGAACCTGAAGCTGGCTCTGATTGTGCAACGTCGTCTGATTTGGACCTCTGAGGCCTGTCCTTATCCTTGCATCGTTTGTGAACTCCGGAAGTCGGAAGAGTGTCCGACGACATTTTATAACTAAATCGCCTACCAAAATAGTGAAAAGCAAAATCGTACCTCCGCTGAATCGTACGTTGGTTAAATCTAGCACAAAACAGACAACTAGCTACGTCGTGGTCAGGGCCTAAGCAAGGAATACAGTAAGAATGGAAATCCTTATGAGGTATTTGCTTCCCACAAGAAATGCAATTATTAACTTTTTCTGACATCGGACTGGAGCAAGAAAAAAGATTCCCCACAACTAGCTACGTCGTGGTCAGGGCCTAAGCAAGGAATACAGTAAGAATGGAAATCCTTATGAGGTATTTGCTTCCCACAAGAAATGCAATTATTAACTTTTTCTGACATCGGACTGGAGCAAGAAAAAAAGTTTCCCCAACGGGGTATTTAGCTTTGAGAAGAAGAAGTAAGTCTTCGGACTAAAGCCGACCAGCACTTGCGAACTGCTTTCACCGCACGGCAAGAAAGACTGGAGAACATGGCGTCGGCTGGCAGCTTTGTACTCCTGGCACTCTGACGTCAGGGAGCATGACTTAACAGCCGATGCCGAACCCAGACTTTGGGATTCTGGCCGACCGAGGACTGCCTGCCGGCAGAAAGAACCCTACAGTGATGACTGCAACAGTGAAACATGATGAACATCAACCAGAATCAACAACCAAAATAGTTTACAGAAAAAAGAAAAGAAAAAAAAACAGGAAGGTGTTTAGAAATGATAGATTGAGGATTGGGCACCAGGTGCCCTCTTTTCAGGGTAGGGTACTAGGAAAAAATTGAAATAGAAACCTTGGCCTATCTGGTCTGCAGGAACAGGCTGTATGGTCCTCATGGAGAGCAGGGAATGAACTTGCTTTTTCGCCTCTGCCCACTGGTTTGGAGGAAGATCTAAGAACGCTTTTGGGGTTCACAGAGTGTGGGAATAAAATTTGTATCCCTGGGACACTATGCTGAGAACCCATCGGTCGATGGTAATAGAGGCCCAGTTGTTTACATGGGAGGAGAGTTTTCTTCCTAGGGGCACAAGCAGGTGGGCAGAGGTAAGGGGTGGAGGTGTAAAGTCATTGTGAGTTCTTTCCATAAGGGGGTGGCTTAGCACTCCCTGTTTTTCAAGTGGAGGAACTCCATTGCTTAGATCTCTGCATTTCCTGGGACTGCTGTCGGGGGGTCTGCTTCCCTTAGGTCTTGTCTGAATTGGCCTGGAGGGGCTGGAAAAGACCAGTGCTTGGAAGGGCAATGCCTACTGAACCTCAGAGGCTGGACCTGTAAGAAGTTTGTCTACAAAGATTAGCTTTTTCTTCCATCTTTTTTAAGACCTCTTCTGCCTTGGTGCTAAACAAATTATCTTTGTGCAATGGTGCGTCCAATAGTTTTGATTTGACATGGTCTGGCAAGGTCTGTTCCTTAAGCCAAGCATGCCTTCCAAGTACAGAACCAGTGACTGCTGCCCTGTAAGATGCTTCTAGGGCATCAAAGCCACATTGCAAGGTGTGTTTAGTAACCTGGCTTGCAGAATACAGAAGCTCTTGTAATTTTTTATTTTCTGCACAAGCAGGAAAGGTAGATATTTTTTGTTTGAGGAGTTCCATGGTATGTTGCTGGTATTTCAGAATGCGAAACTGACAATTTAGTGCTTTAATGGCAAGAATTGCAGAGGTGTATACCTTCTACCCCATCTGTCTAAATCTCGGGAATCCCTGTCCGAGGCGGTGGGATTCTTAGCAGTGGTTGCTTTTATTCCTTTAGGTCCTTGGGAGATGACCTCTGGGTCAGCAGTAGGATTTCTGAAAAGGAATCAGAGAGTCAGGGACTCTAATACCTGTCAGGTTTCCTGGGAGCAGGAGGAAGGGTGTCAGGAATAAAACTGGATTCCATAAAGACATCATCCACAACATCCAAGACAAGAGAAATGGCTAAAGGTCTGTGCTATGGTAAATCTAAGAATTACCTTAGTCTCTTTTTGGGCTGAGGACAGTCCTGACATTCCCACTGGAAATGCTCCCTTAAAGTATGCAGGGTTTCACCAAATGAAAATCCTCTGGAGGGGAGGCAAAAGGAATGGATTCCTCTGCATCTGAATCCTCATAAGCAGATAGGGGTTGCATGTCTTCATATTCAGAAACCTCAGAGTCATCGGACTCCTGGTCAGATAAAATTGCTGGGGACAAGTCTCTTTCTTTTGGAAGAGGTAGGCTGGCTTCCCCTAATAAGCACGATGATGTCTTCCGCCATTTTAAGCATTTGAGACTGAGACATGGAAGCAGGTGCCTGAACTTGGGTCGTCGTTTTTTTAGGCGTAGTTCATACCATGGGCCTTAGAAACTCAGTAGTTTTAGAAAGAAAAGATGACTCGAAAGAAGTCTGTTTGTGTAGAGTATCGGGTAGTGCGAAGAACTTCCTTTGAAGCCAGTGCCTGCTCAGCGGCTCCAGACCCATCCAAGGTAGAAACATCTGCAGGATCCGTAGTCAAAGAAGAGTCTCGCGACATACCGGACTCCAAACGAGTCTCAGTAGCGGCTTGTGAATCCACAGAAGCAGGCATCAGGGGCTGCGAAAGCACCTCAATGAGGATAGGCGAACTGACGACTAGCTTAAATGAAGCAGTGTCGGCAGTTTTGGACCTGTGCGGTCTGTCTTTATCCTTAAGTTTTTTTTCGGAAGATAGGCAGTCGGATGGCTTACCAAAGCCATACCGGACTATGGTGATAGAGAGCGAAAATATTTAGCTACAATAAGGGCCCAACGACGTATAGTTCTGGCGTTTAACAAAGCACAAAATTGCTTTCCAAAGGCGAGACAATTAACTTTTTCCGACATCGGTTAGAGCAAGAAAAAAGGATCCCAAATGAGGTACTTAGCTTTAGAAGACTTCAATTCGGAAACGAAACTTAGGTAGCAGCCGACTGGCACTCGTGCAAACTGCTTCTGCTTTGGGCTCTTCGGCAAGAAAGACAGATGTAATGGCGTCAGCCACCTGATTTTATATCACTGACTACCTGACGTCAGCCCTGGAGCAACAGCAACAGACATAGAAATACTAAGCCTCTGGTATTCGGGCTGACTGAGGGTTACCCCTGGCAGGAAAACCCAAGTGTGATGACTGCAACAGTGAAACACAAACATCAACAAAGCAATTAAGACAAGAAGTGTCACTGTTAGAAGACTATAAAAGAGGGAACAGCTCAACAAAAATACTAAAAGATAAAGTGATAAAAGCAATGCACAGTGTTAGAACAAATCAGGATCTACTGTACACGCTCTCAAAAAACAAAATCTCAGCACAGGCGGAAAAACTTAGAAGATACGTGGATAAATATAAAGGAAAAAGTACAGTTTTGTACCTACCATAAATGTAGATGTCCGAACTGGATAGCATCTGCAGTCATAACAACTGGGTTGTCCTGTCGTCAGGCAGCCCTTCAGTCGGCCGGATTCCAAAGTCCGGGTCCGGCTTCGGCTGATGTCGCACTTCACCCGACGTCATCTCTGTTGGTCTTGGGGTATAAAGGCATCAGCCGACGCCATTTTCCTCAGTGTTTCTTGCCCCAGATGCCAGTAGCCCTCTTGAAGGCTAAAATTTGGATAGATGCCAATGTTTCCAAAAAGATAGAGGTAAACACAAACATAAGCATGTATGTACATATATACAAACAAATACACCATAAAGACTCCCCACCAGCTAGCTATTAGGAGGGTAAACACCCTAGGAGTACCACAGAGGGAAGGAGGGAGGGTAATCCTGACTGCAGATGCTATCCAGTTCGGACATCTACATTTATGGTAGGTACAAAACTGTACTATGTCCTTCATGGATGCATCTGCAGTCATAACAACTGGGTAGAATACCATAGCCAACTAGGGGAGGAGGATAAAAGTAGATTATGGTGTGTTTAGAATCCCTTGCAGTACAGCAGTGGCAAACCCTGCTCGGGATCTGGAATATAGAGGCAAATTATAATGCTTGGCAAATGTATGCACGGAGGTCCAAGTAGCCGCCTCAATAATGTCTTTGGTTGCCACTCGTAAGAAGGCTGTGGTAGTGGCTGTTGCCCTTGTAGAATGAGGTCTTATGTTCTGTGGAATTGGTTTTCCATGGAAGGAGTAACAGAATCGTATGCAATTTCCTATCCATTTGGGGATTGTCTGTTTGGAAATAGCTTTTC
Organism: Protopterus annectens; assembly: GCF_019279795.1. Lineage (NCBI taxonomy): Eukaryota > Metazoa > Chordata > Ceratodontiformes > Protopteridae > Protopterus > Protopterus annectens. Next base: position 1,788,133,644 of record NC_056743.1, on the reverse strand, counting down.
CTTCCCTTCCTGTTGCATAGGCTACAAAAGTTGGTCAGTCTTTCTGCTACTTTTGTTCTGTCCAAGTAGTAGCGTAGCTGTCTATGTACATCCAAGGTATGCAGTATTCTTTCCCCCTGTTTTGTGGGTTGGGAAAGAAGGTAGGTAGGTGGATTGCCTGGTTTAAAGACACTCTGGATACCACCTTAGGCATAAATGTAGGATTAGTCCTCATGGACACTCTATCTTGGTGGAAGATTAGGAAGGGTTGCACTGCCATTAAGGCCTGTAGTTCTGAAACCCTCCTTGCTGAAGTAATTGCCAGTAGGAAAGCAGTTTTCCATGACAGGTGTTGTAGGTCTGCTGTTGCTGCTGGTTCAAAGGGTGATAGTGTCAACTTTTCTAGCACAAAGTTTAAGTCCCAAGCTGGTAATGGTGGTTTCCTTGGAGGTTTTACATTCTTGATTCCTCTGAGGAATTGCCTGAGCAAAGGGTGACAAAAACCAGGTGGATCAAAGCTGTATTCTGCTGAAATAGCTGATGCATGTATCTTGATGGAGGAGTAGGACAGGCCTGAATGAAGAAGTTCGGCCAGATACTCCAGAATGTTAGGCATATCTAGGTTTGACACATCTTTTCCTCTTTCAGTACTCCAAATGACAAACCTTTTCCATTTTCCAGCATAGTTCCTTCTTGTTGAAGGTCTGCGTGCTTCAAGAATAATGTCTTTAAGTCTTTGGGAAAGTTCTGGATTAGCTGCTGCTATGTGATGTTCCATGCAGTCAGTTGCAACGTTTTTAGGTTTGGATGTATGATGCTGTAGTTGTTCTGAGTTAACATCAAAGGCATCAGGGGTATTGGCCACATATTGTGTCGAGACATGCTCCTCAGCAGTGGGTACCAGTGTTGTCTTGGCCAGTTTGGAGCTATCAGGATTATCCTTGGACGTTCTTCCTTGATTTTTAGTAGTAGTTTGTGTATCAAGGGAAGAGGTGGGAATGCATATGCTGTTAGGCCTTTCCAGCTGAAGGAGAGTGAGTCCACTTTCCATGCTAGTGGGTGGAATGTCCTTGTGCAGAATTTTTTGAGCTGGTGATTGAGAGGTGATGCGAATAGATCTATCTGAGGCATTCCCCATTTCTTTGAGATGGTCTTGAAGATGTCCGGGTGCAGCTTCCATTCGTGGGCATCCGATGTGGTTCTGCTTAATATGTCTGCTAGAGTATTTTCTTTTCCCGGTACAAATATTGCCTGTAACTGGATGTTGTAGCTGAGTGCCAGGGTCCACAGCTCCAAAGTCATTCTGCATAGGGGGTATGAATGAGTGCCTCCCTGTTTGTTGATGTACCACATGACTGTGGTGTTGTCTGTCCTTATCATCAACTGGCCCTCTTTGAGAAATGGTCTGAACTTTTGGATTGCCAGTTTTACTGCCAGCATTTCTTTTAGGTTGATGTGCAGGTGAAGTTGATCCTGTGTCCACAATCCTTGCACGCATTTGTCCAGCATGTGGGCCCCCATCCTAGGTCTGAAGCGTCTGTTGTGATGGTCTGGCTTGCTTGACATCTGCGAAAGGGTAGGCCTGGGTTTGACTGGCATGCCTGAGCCCACCATAGGAACTCCTGTTTTAAGCATGGAATTAGTGGGATTTCTGTTTCTAGGCTGTGTCTGTGTTGGGACCATAAATTCTTTAGGTACCACTGTAGTTTTCTCATATGTAGTCTGGCAAACGGGACCAAGATTATGCATGATGCCATGAAGCCCAAGGCCTGCAGTACTTTTCTTGCTGTTAACTTGTTCAGTTTTGTTAGTGCCAAGAAGTAAAGAGGGAGTTCTTTTGTTTTTCTGTAGTTAGGAATGCCATTTGTTTTACTGTGTCCAATTCAGCCCAAGAATGTCCTTGTTTGGGATGGTATCAGCCTTGACTTTTGTAAATTGACTGTGTATCCCAGTGCTTGTAGCAAGTAAATGACCCTTTGTAAATCTGTTGTCAGCTTGCTTTTGTTGTCCCCTTGTAGCAGGCAGTCGTCCAGGTATGGGTAAATTTGAATTCCCTGTAGTCTGCAATGGGCGATTACTGATGCCAGGCATTTTGTGAATACTCTGGGCGCAGTAGATAAGCCAAAGGGCAATGCTGAGAATTGATAGTGCTCTGATCCTGCAAGAAATCTGAGGTATCTTCTGCAGATTGGTCGAATGGGGACGTGCAGGTATGCCTCCTTGAGATCTAGAGTTACCAGCCAACACTCCTTGCCCAGCATGGGAAGCAGTTGCTGTAGGGTCAGCATTTTGAATTTTGGGACAATGATTTATGTATTTAAGGTGGACAGGTCGAGAATTGGTCTCCAACTTTTTCCTTTCTTGGAACTAGGAATAGTCTGGAGTAGAACCCCTTTCCTTGCTCTGCTGTTGGCACTCTTTCCACAGCTCTCATGTTTGCTAACTCCATTATCTGTTGTAGAGCCTCTGTTTTTGATTTGGAGGTAGATTTGGCATTCCTCTTTGACTGGTAAAGTGTGGAAGTGGAACCGTAACCTTGATCTATGGTTTGTAAAATCCACTTGTCTTTTGTTATGTAGTGCCAGTTCTTTGAAAATAAGGTTAACTTTCCGCCTAGAGGAGCTGCTATTTGTTCCCTGGTAGGCGGATTTAGGTTAAGTCACTGTGGTTGTGTTGATGTAGTGGCAGTGGTTGTGTCTGTGCCTCTGTTGTTACCTTGCCACTGTCGCCCCTGTAGGCACCTCCTCTGGATTGGTTTCTGCCTCTGGAACGCCTATTCCTGCCCCTTTGAGATCTTGTGGAGTCAGGAAAGGACCAATTTTTGGCAGACCAGTTCCTGCTAAACCTTGGGGTTGAACCTGCAAGAAAACTTTAACCGTTTGAACAGATTTTGCCTTTTCTTCCATTTTCTTCATAACCTGCTGGGCAGGTGTACCAAACAAACTTGTCTTATCCATAGGAGCATCTAGCAACTTAGCTTTAACATGATCCGTAAAGCTTGCTCCTTTAGCCATGCATGCCTTCTTATCACTGTGCCAGTCATGGCTGATCTAAATGAAGCCTCCAGTGCATCATAGCCACATTTTAAGGAATGGTTACTAACCTGTTGTATGTTATTTACCATTTCTAATACATATTTCTTATCAAGAGATTCATCAGTGGTTAGCTTTTTAGTTAACTGATCAAGCATAAACTCTTGGTATTGTATCATGTGAAACTGACAGTTTAAAGCTCTAGCTGAGAGAGTAGCTGAAGTGTAGACCTTTTTACCCAATCTGTCTAATGACCTTGCTTCCCTTTCAGAAGGAATAGGGTTTTAGCTATGGTCGCGGCTACTGCCTTGGGACCCTGGGATATAGTTTCGGGGTCTGCAAGTGGGGCCTTGTAAAGGTGGTGATGAGTATCTGGCACCCTGTAAAATCTGTCTGGTTTGGCAGGGGATGGGGGTAAAGAATCTGGAGCGGAGCAGACATCATTGAAAGCATCATCCACCACAGAGAGAACAGGAGGTATAGCTAAGGGCCTGTGCTGTGGAAGGTGCAGAAAGGTCCTAAGTCTTTTTCTGGAGTCTGAAAACTCCTGTTGCTGCCATTGGAACTGCTCTCGCATGGCATGTAAGGTTTCCCCAAAGGAGAATTCTTCTGGTGGGGAAGCAGCTGGAATGGATTCTTCAGCATCAGAATCTTCAAAATTGGAGAAAGGAGCCTCTGGCTGGTCAGTTATGTCTGATTCATCAGCAGAATCATCAGAGGACACTGGCTCAGGGGGCTCTGCCCTAGGTCTCTTCTCTGGGGGCTGAGAGGCCCTGTCTGGGTGAGATTGAGATCCTCTAATTAATGAAATTAAATCTTCTGCCAAAGTAAGCATTTGAGAAAGTACAGTTTTGTACCTACCATAAATGTAGATGTTCGAGGATTCCATTGCTGCAGTCCTAACAATTGGGTATAGTCCGCATCCAGTCGGCCCGAATACCAGAGTATAAGGCTTGACGGTCATGGCGATTAGACTGACGCCAGTGCCAGGGTACTAATGCGCATGACCGGCGTCCTATCCTCAGTCTTTTCTTGCCCCAGATGTCAGAAGACCCTAAAAAGACAAGGCCCAAAAAACCTGCAGCAAAACATGAACAATATATACAAAAATATAAGCAGGTAAACTCACCTACACTACCACCCCTAAACACAGAGGGAAGGAGGGAGGGTAATTGACTGCAGCAATGGAATCCTCGAACATCTACATTTATGGTAGGTACAAAACTGTACTATGTTCTTCGTCTTCCATTGCTGCAGTCCTAACAATTGGGTAGAATCCCAAAGCAGAGGTAAGGGAGGCTGGCAAATCATAAAGAAGCAGGAGCTGACAACATGCCTTGCAAAACAGCTGTGGCAAAACCAGCCCTAGACTTAGAGTAGATAGGAAGGTGATAATGCTTAGAGAAAGTATGCACTGAACTCCAAGTAGCTGCTTCCAAAATATCCTTAGTTGCCACCCCGTGAAATGCTGTTGAAGTGGCAGTAGCCCTAGTGGAATGAGGCCTAATCCCAGCTGGAACCTCCTTGCCATGATGGGAATAACAAAGCAATGCAAAACCAATCCACCTAGAAATAGTTTGTTTTGACACAGGCTTGCCCTGCAACTCAAAGCAAAAGAAACAAACAACTGCTGAGACTGCCTAAAATCCTTAGTCCTGCTTAAGTAATAACGAATTGCCTGTGTACATCTAAAGTATGCAAAATCTTTTCCCTTTATTTTGGGGGTCTGCATAAAAGTAGGCAAATGAATAGTTTGGTTTAAGGCCACACAACAACCCACCTTAGGCAAAAGGGAAGGGTTGGTACGTAATGATACCCTATCCTTAGGAAAAATCAAAAAGGGCTCGACTGCCAAAAGGGCCTGCAACTCAGACCCCCTTCTTGCAGAGGTAATAGCCAACAAAAAAGCAGTCTTCCATGACAAATATTTCAATTCAGCAGTAGCCGAGGCTCAAAAGGTTGTAGAGTAAGTTTTTCCAACACAAAATTGAGATCCCAAGCAGGAGTAGGAGCTCTCGTGGGGTCTTATATTCTTTGCCCTCTAAGAAACTGCTTGAACAAAGGATGTGAAAACAAAGGTGGGTCACAATCATAGTGAGCAGAAATTGCTGCAGCATGAATCTTAATAGAAGAGAAGGACAACCCTTTGTCCAATAACTCGTAAGATATTGAAGAGCCACACTCAAATTAGGCTCAGAAATCTCCAAATTCCTTGCTGCACTCCAAAATAAAAATCTCTTCCATTTTGCTGCGTACACTCCTTGTACTAGGTCGTCTAGCTTCCATAATCACATTTAAAACTTGTTGAGGAAGTTGAGACCTGCTGTGTTTCAACACAGAATATGCCAGGCTGTTAGATGAAGAGAGTGAAGCTTGACATTGAGCAGATGACCGACCTCATGAGATAACAGATGAGGAATCAGAGGTAAAGGCCATGGAGGCTTCTTTACGAGACTCCGAAGTAGTGGGTACCACTGTTGCCGTGGCCCATCTGGGGCTATCAAAATCATCCTTGGCCTGGCTTGTCTGACCTTTAATAGCACCTTTGGAAGAAGAGGCAGAGGTGGTAAGGCATACACATCAAGATTTTCCCAAGTGAAAGACAGAGCATCCACTTTCCAAGCTGTGTGATGAAACCCCTTTGTGCAATACTGTGGCAGCTGGTGGTTTAGTGGAGAAGCGAACAGATCTATGTCTGGAGTTCCCCATGACACTGTCAATGTCTGAAATACATGAAGATCCAGTTTCCACTGTGGGGATCCATGATTTGTCTGCTTAACACATCTGCTAAGGAGTTCTGTGCTCCCGCAGAAACCTTGCCTGAAGAGTTAGTTGCAAGCTTAGCGCAATCTCCCATAAAATCATTGCTTGCCTGCATAGAGGATAAGAATGTGTTCCCCCTTGCTTGTTGATGTACCACATGACAGTTGTGTTGTCTGTTAGAATCAACACCTGTCCCGGAAGAAGGAACTCCTTGAAAGCCAGTAAAGCGAACTGGACTGCTAACATCTCCTTCATGTTGATATGTAGATGCTGTAGTCTGGCAGGCCACTTGTCTTGTATCCACTGTCCATTTAGATGAGCTCCCCAAGCAATGTCCGAGGCATCTGTCGTTAAAATCTGACTCGCCTCTGGCCGGGTCACAGAGAGTCCCTTGTTTAGGTGACATTCCTGAGCCCACCACAAAAATTCCCGTTGAAGGCAAGGTATTATGGGAATGACAGTGTCTAAATCCTGGCAGTGCTGTGTCCATACATTTTTGAGATACCATTGTAACTTCCTCATATGCAGTTTGGCATTGGGAAGTACCAGAATACAAGATGCCATGAACCCTAATGCTTGAAGGACTGTCCCTGCAGTCAGCACGGACTGATGAGATAGATGACGGAAGTAAAGTGATAGACTCATTTGTTTGTCCGGGTTAAAAAGGCCATCTGGGCTGCTGTATTCAGTCTCACACCCAGAAAGCACATGTCTTGAGAGGGTACTAGACTGGACTTTATTTCGTTCACAGAATACCCTAGGCATCTTAGCACTGCTATAACATATTCCAGATGCTGTAGAAGGTCTTCCTTTTTGAGCCAGAATCAGGCAGTCGTCTAAGTAAGGATAGATTTGAATTCCTTGTAGCCTGAAGTAAGCTATCACTGAGCCAGAACCTTGGTGAATACTCTGGCAGTAGATAAGCCAAAGGGCAATGCAGAGAACTGATAATGAGAACCTCCAGCTCGAAACCGCAGATACTTCCTGCAACTTAGCTGGATAGGCACATGAAGGTAAGCTTCCTTGAGATCTAAAGTTACCATCCAGTGATCTTTGCCCAGCAGAGGCAAAAGCTGTTGTAACGCCAACATCTTGAACTTGGGAATGTCCAGATAAGTGTTGAGGAGAGATAAATCAAAATTGGTCTCCACGTGTTCCCCTTCTTTGGTACTAGGAACATGCGGAATAAAATCCTAGGCCCTTTCTGATACAGGGACTGGCTGAATGGCCCCCATTTCGAGTAACTGAGAAACTTGCTTGTGAGCCTCTTTTCTTTGTGGAGGAGGAACGTCTGGCATGCCTTTGAAAGGGGGCATTGTATGGAAATAAAACCTGTAACCGTGGTGAATAATGTCCAACACCCATCTGTCTTGAGTAATTAAATCCCAATTTTCTGTGAAAAGAGACAGTCGTCCTCCCAAAGGAGCTGCCAGACGAGAATCTACTGGCAGCTGAAAAGGCAGGTCATTGGGTCTGCTTACGAAAGGACTGACCCCTGCCCTCACCAGAAGTCTGAGCAGGTGAACTCCCTG